>NC_054483.1:74192647-74492647 GCF_017639515.1 Carcharodon carcharias | reverse complement strand
TGACAAGCCAAGAGACATAGGTTTAAATTAAAGAAAGAAAAATTTGGACGGTGTCAGAAATTTCTTCACATAAAAAGGGGAACAGTTCAATATTCTTCAAGACAGGATAGTGAAGACCAAAATCCTGAAAGTATTAAAGGATCAAGTGGATAACATAATTGGAACTACCGTAGGTTTCCTGATGAATGGGCTACAATAGGTCAAAAAACCTTCCGCAATGTAAAATATTTTCTCACCATATGTCACATGCGAAGAACTCATTCAGAATGAAGAAAACAGACAGCAAAACTTTTGTTGTCATCAATGTTTACAGGAAAATAATTGGCAGAAGTGATATAAAACATGGATATCTGTGTAGCATTTTCAGGAATAAACAGGAATGTTGATGTAAGGCACAGTGAGAGAAATAGATGGTTTGAGGTCAATGTCATATTTTGAGATGATCCATACTAGCCAAAAACCATTCTGTTATTCCATTCGATCTGAACAAGCTATTCATGAAAAATTATCAGGTGCACGTTGGGGCGAGGTGACTGCACAGATGAGGCAGCCGCTGTTATAAGAACAATGGGTTTGTGAATTAGCCAGTTTACGAGAACAATGGGTCACTTTTACCAAAAGCTGATGCCAAGCTGATGTCACTTGATGCCAAGGATGTAAAATTGCAGAAAATGTCAAACATTCTGATAAACAAGCACCCAGTTTCCAGGGATAATATATGAGGTACTTTATAATTCTATACATATTTTCTGAAAATTAGAGCCATAATCATCTAAGAAATTACAAGGCTAATTTAGACAGTTCTGTTCTAATCCATGCTGTTCTGAGTTAAGTTGCACTAAAACACCAAATAAAAGTATTTAATTAATTTGGAAGTGACATCTACAAATCTGACAAAAGCTGAATTCCATATTTTGTCTGTGATTATCTCATAAGGAACTAATTAAACAAGTTTTAGAAAAATCTCTCCCAATGTCATAAATAAAAGCTCAAACCCATCAGTGGAGCATTACTACAATGGGGAAAAGTCCATCCATCACTTACATAACACTGCTAAAGATGCAAAGAGGGGACAGCAACCCTGGCCAGGGCAGAAAGCCAATGGCAACATTTCTCAATCAGAATAACAGATCTGGATCTCTCAATTCTTTCACTGATTTAACCACAATAAACAAACTACAGCTGACCTATGTAAGTAGTTTTGTGAGAAAATGGAGATACCTACTCCCACATTGCCTTTTCTGCCTGTGACAGTAAAAATAACACCATCCAAACTCTTCTGACTCTACAGGCATCTTCCAGAGGCCAATTGTATGACTGTTTGAATTAGCTATTGCAGCATATTTAAGTGTTGCTGTATTATGTTGCTAGTCGCAACATAAAGCAGCTGGTGTATGATACGCCCCAGGTAGACTTCACACCATTCTACAAACTGCATAAAGCTGAAAGCTGACATCTCTTCAAAAGACTTTGGTTTCGTGAACAACCGAATAACATAAATTGCAAATAGTGAGATCCATGGATTTCTGTACTTCTAGAGCTACACAACGCTTTTGCTTTCCAGAAAATTCATGAGGTTGCGATAATTCCACAGTTGAACCACTGGTACCTAATATGAACCTATGAAATCCATACCAACCAATCTAGTGGGCCTTTACTACTTCCTTTAGTTATAGCTGAAATCAAACTATAGTTAAAGGAAATAACAATGGTGCATGCTGTAATTTCATGAGAGCTACTAATATGTATTCTGTCACCCACAGTATGGCCGGTATTTTCCAGCGCCCTCGCGGGTGGTACCCGCCATGGGCGAGGTGATGCCCCTGCCAGAAGCCCATTGACTTGTGGCGGGACTGGAAGATCCCGGTGGCAGGCGGGTGCAGAAATCCCACCCCATGGTTCCCCAGCGATGATTGTTGTTGATCACTGGGATGGACTACCATGGTTGGCTTTTGGCGGAATGGTCAATCTAGGTTTCAGCTTCCTCTTGTTCAGTCTCTTCCCTCTTCCAAACCCACAACCACTACCATCTAGAAGGACAAAGCCAGCAGACACATGAGAACAGCACCACCTCGAAGTTCCCCTCCAAGCCACTCACATATATATAGGTATATATTTGAGTTCAGAAGTTGGGATGCCTTACTGCAGTTATACAGGCCTTGGTGAGGCCACACCTGGAGTACTGCATGCAGTTTTGGTCTCCCTACCTAAGAAAGGATATGCTTGCCGAAGAGGGAGTGCAGCGAAGGTTCACTAGGCTGACACCGGGGATGGCAGGACTGTCATATGAGGAGAGATTGGTTCGACTGGGCCTGTATTTACTAGAGTTTAGAGGAATGAGAGGGGATCTGATTAAAACGTATAAAATTCTAACAAGGCCAGATAGGCTGGATGCAGGGAGGATGTTTCCCCTGGTTGCGGAGTCCAGAATCCAGAGCCACAGTCTCAGGATATGGGGCAGGCCATTTAGGACTGAGATGAGGAAAAATTTCTTCACTCCAAGGTTGGTCAACCTGTGGAATTCTCTGCCACAGAAGGCTGTGGAGGCTGGATCACTGAGTATATTCAAGAAAGAAATGGATAAACTTTTGGATATTAGGAGCATCAAGGGGTATTGAGAGAAAGCGGGAATAAGGCGTTGAGATAGAGGATCAGCCATGATCATACTGAATGGCAGAGCAGGCTTGAAGGGCCAAATGGCCTACTCCTCGTTCCTAGTTTCTTTATATTGCTGTTCCTTCAGTGTCACTGGGTCAAAATCCTGGAACTCCCTCCTTAACAGCACTGTGGATGTGCCTACACCACATGGACTGCAGCAGTTCACGGAGGCAGCTCACCGCCACCTTCAGAAGGGCAATTAGGGATGAGCAATAAATGCTGGCTTAACCAGCAATGCCCACGTCAAAGAACAAATAAAAAAAACATCCATGACTATTCTGACACCCTGCGTCATTTCAACAATTTCCAGTTTCTTAGTCTGAACTGCCTCCATTTCACTATGGATATCCAATCTCTCTACACCTCAATCCCCCACTAGGATGGTCTGAGGGCTCTCCACTTCTTCCTTGAACAGAGGCCTAACTAGTCCCCAACCACTACCACCTCTCTTTCATCTGGCTAAATTTCTCTCATTATATAATTTTTCCTTCAACTTGTCACACTTCCTCCAAATAAAAGGTGTTTCTATGGGTGCTTGCATGGATCTTCGTTATGGTCTGCTTTTTTCTGGGGCACGTGGAACATTCCTTGTTCCAGACATACTCTTTTTCCAGTATGTTGATGACTGTACCTGTGAGAGTTTCCTACTCTCCTTTTGTTCTATGTCACCTTTTTCTCTCCTGCCCTCTACCCTATGCCAGGCTTTCCCTTTCATTCTTCCTCCCCCTCCCCACTTTCAACGAAATAAAATCCATCACCTTTCTATCCTCTCTCAGTTCTGAAGCAGAGTCATATTCGACTCGTAGGGTTACCTCTGTTTCTCTCTCCAGACATGCTGGCAGAACTGCTGAGTATTTCCAGGGCTTTCAGTTTTATTTCAGATCCCCAGCATCTGCTGTATTTTGATTTTATTTTAAGTTTCAGCTTCTCTGGCCAACATTATCATTCTGGCATTATCAGATGGATTCTCTGTGTCATAGGCTTGATTTTCCAGATAGGTTTCTGATTAGAAATAGTGAACTTTATTTACAGGGCTTCAGCAGCAGTTACATGCTTCCATCAAGAACCACAACTAGACACAAACTCTGCCCCTAAGGTTCCCTGCACGTAGGGCTGATTTGTTCACACTGTCACGTGATGCTACACAGTACAGAAAGTCTTAAAGATACAATTAATACATTCCTTAAAGCTATAGATACTACACTCTGTATCGCAGCTTTAATTCACTTAAATTAATTAATTTGTTGTGAGATGATGTAGTGGTGTGTGCTGCTATTAAGCAATAACATGGCACACGACCAGCTAACAGCCTCACTGAAATTTGACTATCCTGCACTAACCAGTTAGATAAACTTACCACTGCATCATCTTCTACCCACGTGATGGATTCTTGCTTGAAATATTACTCATCTGAAATGTTAGCTTTGCTTGGAGGGGAGGGTGGATCTCGACATCTTTAAATTGTTTCCCCAGTAAGTCAAATTACGTTTTTTCACGTGGATCCATCTCATACTAATATTTGTTTCAGTCATATAGTCAGCTTTCATTATATTTTCTGACGCATTTTACTTCTGGGTAGAGGGGGGACGTTTGGATTTGCTGCTTCTGTCAAAAGTACAGCCAACGATCACAATTTCTTCCTCTGTTTTTTTCACAATAGCAAGACAGCTATTGTTAAAAATCAAACATTCAAAATCACAGGGAGTGTACTATTTTTGTGTTTATTTGGATGCATGTATCTTTTCAGTTCCAGTCACTATAGTTTTTAGGACTCTTGCAGTGCATTGTTACCCTGCAGAAACATGATAATATCACTGTTCTGAACCTGCTATCCCGGACTTAAGTAGTTATAGTCCAACTGAAAATCATTTTGTTACCAATTTCCTAAGAGATGTTATGTGGAAATGTACGCCAGATGCCTTGAATTTACTCCCTGGATTGTCGTTAAAAGCCCATCTGGTTTCCTCTTTAAAGGAAGGAAATCTGCCATCCTTACCTGGTCTGGCCTACACGTGACTCCAGACACACATCAACGTGGTTGACTTTTAATTGACCTTAGAATTGGCCTAGCAAGCCACTCAATTTCATCAAACCACTACAGAAAAGTCAAACCACCTACACCACAGGACTGCAACGTTTCAAGAAAGTGGCTCACCCACCACCTTCCCAAGGGCAATAAACGCTGGCCATCACAAGAATGAATTTAAAAAGGTAAAAAGTTATTTCCAGGCACCTGCCATTAAATTCTTTGGGTGGAATTTGGCAGCATTTTCCCATTACACCGAAGTTTTGAAGGCTTGGCGTATTTTCTGGCCCCACCCCCACTGTCATGGGGCCGTAAAATTCAGCCCTTTATATTTTTAAATGACAGCGTATTATGGAACCACTTTACCCACATGCAATCTACCAATTTCTGACTACACGAGGTGTATGTTGCAGGTTGTGCAGTTGGACTTCGTTACTCAATCAATACATTCTCATGGTCACGCATTCTCAATTGCTGCACTGTGGTTTCCTCCAAATTTTCAGTTAATTCAGCAAATGACCTGCCCTCTATAAATCCCTGCTGACTGCCCTTAATTAGATCATGCATTTCTAATTATTTACTAATTTTATCCGAAAGGTTACATGAACTAAGGCAAAAACAACTGGGTTATAGTTTGCTAGTCTGTGTCTTTTCTCTTCCTTGAACAGAAATTTGCAATATTTTGACATAATACCTGTTTCTGGATTCCAATGTGTGCAATTATTTTTGATAGCTGTAGCAAACACAAGTGATTTTTTTGACAGTTCTAATCAGTTAAGGCTTATTTCAGACAGTTCAACTGGTAAACTCATTTTCGTAAATTTTATAATTTTGTGGGCCATTAAGAGTCTAATTTTTGGCTGATTGGTTAAATGCAGGTTTTCTGTTTTCTAATGGGTAATCCCACAAAAAAAAATCACATTTCATCAAAAGAGGTTTCTCTATTCGAATTTTACCCAATCCATAAAATAAAACTGCAAACTGGCAACTGATCAGGCACATTCTGGAAAATGAGATACAGCTGCCACCACAGTTCCCTAGCAATTAAACTTTGTATCTGGTCTCCTCTTAAAAAATGACACTACCAGCTTGATAGTTTCTCATGAGACTAAAGCTGGACCCCAGTCTCCTCCTCAAAATGGAAGCAGAGCCACTATGACACTGCCTCGGCCCTGCATTGCACTCTCTCAGCATCAGCTATTAACAGCATTTTGACAGAGGCATGTCTACAAGAAACACTACAGGAAATACCAAAGTGAAAATGTACATCTGCACAGCTCAATAGTTCAAGCAAAAGATCAATAGATTCAGGAACACGGGTGTATATATCCTTCAAGACTTAGAATTCTAGTCTCAATTAACAAACAGTTCATAAAGAAAGACTTATTCCTCTCTATTAAGTTTTTGATGCAGGTACAAATAAATGTTCAGCTCAGTAATCACGCTGAGCCAGGCAAGTGCACAGCATGATAGGAAAAAGAAGAATGCTCAAACTTTTAAAGGTCAGTGCTTCTCATCAATTAGCACTTCCAGTGTTCTACAAAGCCTGCATTAAAAGGGTGGAACTGTCGCAGCTTTGTTTGGTATGCTACATTTAAAATCCATTACTTGCTCTAGGACTCAACCTAGTCCCCATGCTAATAGGACCAATGGACTACCTGTGACACTGCCCCAGCTAACATTGTTGCCTGGAATTACATGCAGCTGTTCACGCACTAAACCAGTGTTTCAGAGATTTTCAACTTTCCCCTGAATACTCCAAACCAAATTCTTTCCATTTAGCAATTGTGTCAAGGGCACTTTTGAGAGGCTTCGGCCTTCATTTGTTTCCACTGGGTTCGTCTCATTATGCCTCCCCTCTAAAACAGCAAAACTTCACAGGAGGAAGAAGAAAAAGGGAAGGTGGTGAGGAAGGGAAGGTGGTGAGGAAGGGAAGAGGCAAGTAACTTCGAGTGATGGTTTGGGAGGACGGAGTGTTAGTATACCTTGAGAGGAAGGAGAGATGAGAAAAGAAATTTGCCAAGAACTGGTTGGGAAGCAAAAAGAACCATTTTGAATCCATGCAGTGGGGAGAAAAATACTGCCAGCTTGAACAGGGGTTGATGAATAATACAAGCTTGAAATGGGTTGCAGGGAGGTTAAGAGAACGATTCTGAAGTATGACAGAACTTTTTTTTGCATAGTGAGTGATTAGGACCTGGAATGCGTTGCCTGACAGAGTGGTGGAGGCAGGTTCAATTGTGGCTTTGAAAGCAGGACAGGACGAGCACTTGGAAGATAAAATATTTGCAGGGTTAGGGAGAAAAAGGCAGGGGAGTGAGACTAGCTGAACTGCTCTTGCAGAGAGCCAGCACAGACACAACAGGTCGAATGGCCTCCTTCTATGCTGTAAACATTCTATGATTCTATGAAGGTTGAGCAGGAATAACTGCCAACTTGAACTGGGAGGATCTTTCTAAACAGTGCATAGAGATGATGAGTGTTGAATATGAAAGAGTGGACATGAGATAGTAACTGAAGTATTTTTTAAGATGTATTGGTCTGGTTAGCCTGAAGATCCACTTGGCTTTTTAAAATTAAAAACTTGCCAATTTTGAAGAATGAATTTGTTTCATATTAACCACAATATGCCATTAAAAACTAAGTGCATTTCCCCAGACCACTAGAAATAAACTCAGTTGCTGCACAGTTAAGGTTAGGGCACACATGGAAGGAACGTGTACAATTATAAATTTGTTGTTTACATCCATAGCTAGAATTATCAATGATAAGTAATGCAGGGATTAAACCCCATATGAGCTCCCAGTAATTGATCATCTTCTGATTTTGGGAGAATGTCTTAAGATACAAATAAAAATAATTAATTTCCAAATTCCCATGGCAGCAGTTCTCAATAAAATTCAAATATCCTTTTTGAAGAAAACAATGTTATTGTAAAATAAAGCCAACCACCTCTCCTGCAGTAAGTTAAATTTTATACCTTAAACATTTTCATTTCACCTTCAAATTTTCTAGTACTTAGATTAGTGGTAAATGTTAGATATATCTGCAGTGTAAGCTATAAGCCTGAGCAATTAATAGTTTTTCACATTCATAAACTTAATATCAGGACTGTATTTGAATAATCAACTGTTGTGGGGGGAATGAGAGGGGCTGCATAAGTTTTACTGAAGCTCTTGGTCAATTTTTGCTAGTTTTCTAGATTAGTAAAATTGTCTGTTCTTTGCTCAACCTCCTTTAATAGACAAAATCATTGAAGTTTTACAAGGGTTCATTTTATTGAGACATGTATCGTAATCTGAATACATCAACTAGTCGAAGGAAACTAAGATTGCAAATCTCATCAAACAATGGATGGAAATTTTATTTTAGGGATAACAATGTTTTAGCACCACCAGTTTTAATGGTCAGATGGATATCATCACAAAGAGTTTTGTTTATTATAGCTGCCTACACAGTTGACAGCCACCCAACGTGCAAGCACATTTTAGAATTAGAGTTTAGACTAAGTGCTGGTACGCAAAGCATTTTCTAAATGTACGAACTGTTACAGTAACATACTGAAAAATCCTTTACTCTTAGGAAGCTGAGATAGGCAATTTAAAACTTCCTACTGATTAAAATTAAAATTACATGCATAATGCTCCGGTGTAATAAAACCGTGTTTCATCTGACTTACCATGGGCAATGCTATGAGAAATTTCTTAGTACGTACTCAAACATGGTTAATTATGTATCAATTGTGCAGGTGGAAGGCAATAATTGGGGTTTCACTTGAGCAGATATAAAGAGGCACTCACTAAAACTGGGGTGGGGTTAAGTTAGAAGCGAATGTTTCACCCGAACATTAATTTACAGACTGAGGAATAATTGGCTCCAGTGTCATCCATCACTTGGCTTTCTGAAACATAACACTGGAATAGCTAGTATGTGTTTTGTCTGTCATTCTTCACGCATCACACTTGGCTGTCACATTTATTTATGTGCAAATTTTGCATCATGTTTAACCACGATTAGCTCATAAACAATGAAACACAGCAAGTAGGAAACATACAAATCAAGCATGAGCAAAGCTGGTATGGTTCCAAGAAGGAAGTGTGATGGACATAGGAAAACAATCAATGAAATATGGGCAGTGACAAAATCTAGTAAGTGAAGATAGAAAAGAGCAATGAATCAAATAACCCCAAACAGAGTTTGAAAACCCTTTAGACCACCAACTTGGGGTCTCTACTTAGCTGAACATGTGCTATGTAAATAAGATATGTAACATGAGACATGTAAAGATTACACTTATCTAAACAGTGGCTTTTCCATTGGAGGCCCCTGTCTCAAGTTCATTCAGTTTCTCAGAAGTAACATGGTCTGTTGAAAAGGCACAACATAACTGGCAATAACATCCAGCATGCCACTGTGCCTGCTATTTCTTTTACGGCAACAAGTCTAGCTAGGGTTTACAAGGTCATGTCATGCAGCTTGTAAATCCCACCTCCTCCAATGGAAAATTACTGAGAAAAAAAATTCTTCAGACGTACCTTGTGTATACTATATACTAGCTCAATTATTACAGTTGGTGAGCACAAGAGCTGAATGCAATGCAAAGGAGTTGATCAGAGATTGGCAAAGACTCAAAGAGGAACGACAAAGCAAGCCCTTTATATTTTGTATTCTAAATGATCACACCAGTCTCAGTCCTTTTATTTTATATGCTTCAATACCAAAGTCAAAAGCAGACGTTTTGGCAGACTGAACCACTGCTCAAGTGTGGAAGGAGATTCTGAATCAATGTCCTGAATCTAAAGATTCATTTAAGCAGAATCTCTTAGCAACGCTTATGCATAGCTGCAGAGATAAAGAGGCAAAGATGCAAATGCTTTTAGTTTTCTTAAGTTTTATATACTTTCTCAGCTTTATTATAAAAACTGTATCCTAATATAAAGATTTATTTATTGATGTGTCATGCAAAATGAATGTAGCTGCAACAAGTATGCAAAGTACCATTTCTTATTTGACAGGAGCCAATTATAAACTTATTTATAAATCCTTATTCTGTAGAGGTAAGCCACACACCCTAGTAAATCCCACATCCCTGCAACAACGTAATATTTGACTTCACTCTGAGAAACACCACACTATGGCAGGAATTATCCGCTCCCATTGGCGGTGGGCACATGGTGGATGTGAGTGGACAATATGGCAGAGCGGCTAAAAATTGGTTTCACGCCTGCTTGAAATCGCAGCGGGATCATCTGATGGTGTCCGCCCATGGCAGATCGTGAATCCCACTGGAGGCTGGCATGAACCTGATTTGCATCCCCCTACAGTTACCGGACCCTGGAGGAATACGTGCATCACATGTTGGGTGGATCCTCATGCACATGGCTCCACTGCGAAGCAATGCTCAGAAGGTGGGAGGTCTCCACGCAGCAGCTTCGACCTCACTGAGGCGTTGGATTTCGCCAGGAGCCCACACAATCTTCCATGGTCTCTGTTCATGCTTCAGGCCTGCTTCAGAACTTCACGGACTTCGCCATGTTCTGGTACGGATGATCGGCAGAGTGGGGGGAGAGGGAGCCGGGGGGTGGGAAGGAGAAGGTCGAGTTGGTTAATGTGGAAGGGAGTGGGATTTTCAGGAAGGTAGGGAACATGCAGTTCACCTGGACATCCTGGATTGACAAGGGTTCAGGCAGTAGGGTTACAGTGGGGAGGTGAAAGGTGATGCCAGGGATGGTCAGTGATGGGGGAAAGGACATAGGTGACTCGGGGAGTATAAAGGATGGGGGAAGCTAATCAGAAGTGTGACAACCACCATGTTTCTCAATCCGAAAGTGAGCGGAGCCTCATGCTGGACGGGCACAGTTGTTGCATGGGAGTGTGATCAGTGGGTGATGCAGAGATGCAGGTCAGCTCAGATGGACAACAGAAAGAGAGCCCCAGCAGGCAGCATTGAAAATACTTGGGACAGTGAGGTGAGTGTGATGGATGAAGGCTCTGCCTGTGGGGGAGAGTGTGTGCACAAGGCTCCGAAAGGCCAAGCCAGACGCACACTTCTGCCTCCAGAATCACTCATGGTCCCACTGTGTGCAGCTGAACTGCTAGTGGAGGTGGGGTTGGTGGAATGCAGCAGGAGGACTCTCGAAGCCTATCAATGAAGCTGAAAAAACATTACATGATTCAGTGAAAATGAATATATTTTTAGGTTATAAAGTTGACAAAATGTGTTCACCTATGCAACCACTTGTGATCAGGATTTCTTAAATTTTCTCGGCCTACCACTTCGAGATGCTGCCCTGACATACACAGCAGGGGTGGAGACAGCCTGTGCAATGGTTGGCCTTGTTGCCTCTGATGACTTTGGCATAAATCCTCTGGAGATACAAGGCCTTGAGGGTCCCGGCTTGCTTTGGTTGTCCTCCTGTGGGCCAGCTGCTCCCCCTGTGGTGACAGAGGACGAAGTTGTGGGAGTCACAGGTAAAGGGGACTCAGAGAGAGAGGACAGCCTTTGAGATTCCTGAGTGTGTGACCCAGGCTGCCGTTCTCCTCCCTGCGGGTGCCCGAGGGACCCGGACTGACTCCTTGAATGAAAGCAGCACCTAGAGGAATGTCAAAGCGCCCCATTTCCCCCTCGCGTTGCCATTTCAGGAACTCACCCATAACTACCACGATGGAGTGCAGGCCTGTGCGCATCTCCAGGTTCTACTGGACCAGGGTCTCCAAGGCGTTCGCTATCCTCTCCATGGAGACTTCCACACAAGGGGAGGCAATATAAAAGAAAGGGTGCAATTCTATAGGGGTTGCAGGCAGAGAGGGACATTGTGGTATAAATATAGAAATCATTCTACTCCCCACCCCCAACCCCCCCACCCCCCAGGGAGTGCATGGCGCTTCCGGGTGCGGGGTGCACATCACGCTGGACAGGCTTTAATTGGCCAGCCCACATAAAATGGCAGCGCGCAGCCGAACACGGGCGGCGATCGGCTGTGCGCCCGCCCACACCCACTCCCGTCCAACCCCCATGATGGGGAGTAAATTCTCCCCATAGAGTATGAAATCAAAGAGATGATGAAGAATCAAGACACTGGTTCAGCCTCAACTGAAGTATTGTCATTTCTAGGCACCACAATTGAGAAGAATATGAAGGCATTAGAGAGGGTGCAGCAAAGACTTGCGAGCATGGTTAATAGGATGAGAGTCTTCAGTTACATGGATAGATTGGAGAGACTGGGGCTGTTCTCCCTAGAGATTTCATAGAGGTGTTCTAACTCATGAAGCATCTGGATAGGACAGATAGAGAGAAACTGTCCCCACTGACAGAACGTTCAAGAACCAGAAGGCACAGGAAAAAAGGGTGAATGGCAAAAGGGCCAATGGTGACATAAGAAAAAAAAATTTTTACACAGCAAAAGGTTAGGGTATGGAATGCACTGCCTGACCGTGTGGTGGTGGCACATTCAATTGTGGCTTTCAAAAAGAAATTGGATAAGCAACTGAATCAAGAAAATTTGCAGGAAAGGACGGGAATGAGAATAGGAGTTGCTCTTGCAGAAAGCCAGCACAGACACATTGGGCTGAATGGACTCCTTCTGTGCTGTACCCATTCTATGATTCCATGTTCAATGTTACATTGCAATGCATGGAAAACAATATAAGTTTAAAGGGAGCATCAGCTTATTGGAGAGGAAATTTAAATTATACAACTGATATTTTCTTGTTTTTTATTCATTCATTCAACGCATGTGGGCGTTGCTGGCTAGGCCAGCATTTATTGCCCATCCCTAATTGCCCTTGAGAAGGTGGTGGTGAGCTGCCTTCTTGAACCGTTGTAGTCCATGTGGTGTAGGTACACCCATAGTGATGTTTGGGAGGAGCTCCAGGATTTTGACCCAGCGACAGTGAAGGAATGGCGATATATTTCCAAGTCAGGACGGTGAGTGGCTTGGAGGGGAACTTCCAGGTGGTGTTGTTCCCTTGTCCTCTAGATGATTGTGGTCGTGGGTTTGGAAGATGCCATTACATCACCAAGTGTTTGGCATGCCAATATCATCAACGAAACGATACCATTTCAAACATGATTTTTTTTTTCAGTGTTGATCTCAGGTAGTCATCAGTAATGTTTCATTTACATTTACTAACGCTAATTCTCCCACCCATGAAACAGGTCTTTCACATGCATGAATTCACTCCTGTCCAAGTTTCTGAATACGGGAAGAAAGTAGGTTTAAGAAGTCTCCAGGAGGTCCATGGGGCTCCCTCAGCACTTTCCCATGCCAATTACAAAGCAGTATGAGGATACATCCTTCAAAAAGTTTCACATCTCTCTCTTGAATTGGATCATGATTAGATTTACAACTTTAGCAGCAATGATAAAGAAAGAAGCTGCAACACCCATTTGTACAAATAAAACTCCCAAGGTGAAGTCACTTCTTTCTCTTCCTTACACTATTTAATTATTTCTTCACATGGACCAGAGTTGAAAAAGATCACTGCGCTCACTTATCCCTGACGTTCAAAAGAATAAAAATTTCATTGTCATCCAGGTAGCTTAAGCATATGATCAGTGAACGGAAGAACAATTGAAAGATGATGCACTAATTAATTGCACAAACATAAATGAAAATGCAAACAAAGGTGACGTACACATATAACTACAAGATGCTGTAACTAGAGGAATAGAAAACATTCTAAATAATTGAACTGAAAAAACTTAGTTAAGTTCCAAATTAATTAATTTTCCCTAAATCAAGGCAAAGAAGGTTTCTACAGCATTTTAAATGATTTTCTAGGCCGATTTACGCTAAAATACAGCAAAAAAAAGCAAGGTTTACAAAAGGTACTACAGAATCATATTTTAATGCTTCTTTTTCCCTTGTTCAAAGTCATGTGGCCTCATTTAGTTTCAGGCTTCCACAATTTCCTGTGTCAATACTGTTGCCAACTTAGTCTGCAAGCATGCAGTTATTGCACATCCAGATCAGGCAAAATACAAACTTCTCACAATTGCAAGGAGCAGAGCAGGCATCAATAAAGTGGTTGAAAAGTGCATACAGAGTGTAAAAGGTGCTTAATAGCAACAATTTAGCTGAGTCAAATCATTTTGCCTGGTTTAAATTATACATTATAAAACAGTTGTACTTTCATTACATTGAATACAGATGCAGATTGTAGCACACTTGCAAGTTTATGATTGGAGAGAAAAGTAAGCATTGTTGATCATTTCAAAGGAGTTTTTGAGCTGTTTGTGGAATTAAGGTATATTACAGAGTTTCTGATTTAGAACAAATAGATGGTAAAATAAAAACATAACACACTGAAAGCACTCAGCAGTCATTTCTTTTGTGGTTTATGCTTTGGGGATATGCAGAAATGATACATTCCAGGTTGTATGTCTGAACAGGACATTTATTCAATGCTTTAAAATGTCTGCTCTCATGCTTCTAGCTTTTTGCTTATAGTTTGGTTTCTCTTTTTCAGTCACCACACCTAGACTTAACTAATCACACAGAGTGAGCAATCAGCAAACACAATTAAACGTTGAAAAATTGAACACTACAAGCTCTATAGAGCGCGCCTCGGATGTTGCCCAATCATCTAATTGTTTCCAGCATATTTGTTTTTATTTTAGGTTTCCAGCATCCAGTGTTCTTCCTTTTGTTTTAGAATAATGTAACTTTAGCTTGGTAAAAAGCAACTTCAAAGCATGAAATACCAATGTCAGTCATAACTACTGAAAGAGTAAAGATGTTTTACATTGCTTAATGATGGAACAGACCTGGATCCTGTGACGTCCAACTGTTGGAGGATCTGAATCCCTAAGGATATGTCAAGTGTGTTAATTAGAAGGTTAGGGTTCATAGGAACATAAAAATACTTCCTTTTGTGTGTGAGTACAAATATCCCTGGGAGGAATTTTCCATGCTCCCTGGTGTCGGGCGTGCTCAGCGGCATGAATGGACAATATGGCAAGAAGGCCAAAAATCAGTTTCACAACATCCTGGAACTAGTTTGTGATCTCTGCTCAGCCCCTCAATGGCGGATCGCATTACACACCATCGGACGTCGGGAACCTCACTGTAATACATCTGCAGAACATTATAAGGCTAGCCCACCAGACTCATTCCACCACGCTAGATCGTCCGCCCACGTCGGCATGATTGCACACTGCGTGTTTCACAACTGCACGTAAGTGACGTGCACCTGGTGAGCTGCACTTCGCTCAGGACTTCAAGGTTTGTTTGCCTATCTTGTTTCGGGCAGCACTCGCAGTCATCAGCATCAAGCTTCCCAGCACCACAGCACTTTTATAGCGGCTCACGGGCAGATCTCTCCCTACCAGACCAGCGATAAGGCGGGGGTGGTGGTTTTGTACAGCTGCAAGGCTAGGGCTTGCTTGGGGAAGGGGTAGGAGTGGGCTCAGGCAAGGGAAGAGGCTGCAGGATGGGGGCTCTACTAAGGAATGAGGCAAGTGGTCTCAAGATGGTGAGGGCTGAGGAAACAGTCTCCAGGGGAGATGAAGCCAGATGGAGATGTGGGAGTGTGAGAGAGAGAGTGAGTGATGATGTCCTTAAGCTGGCAGTGAGTGGGATGCCAGTAAACATGTGACGGGCTTGAGTGTGTGAGTTTAGAGTGATGGGATGGTTGCCATACCCTGACAGCACGGATGAGATCATTCATCCTCTATCTGCATTGGATGGCCAACTTCTTCTGTGCAGCATTGGCACTGATCACAACTGCCATCGCCTACCACACCTGAGCTGTAACATTGCTGCCTATCCTGCAGCCAGAGCAGGGGTAAAGGGCATCACAGCAGGCCTCCACGGGGTCCAAAAGGCGCTCGAGGAAGGCGTCACTAAACTTGGGGGCCACAGTCTTCTTGCCTTCCAGGGCCATGTTTTATCTGCAGCAGTTTTATTTGAAGCACAGGTGTGAGTGTGGCTATATTTTAAATATGGCGCCCACCGTGATGAAGCTGCGAGGTGACTGTGCGCCGTGCGAATCTGGGCCCACTCCCCACTGAAACGGCATGTTTTCTGGGAACGCATAATAAACATGGTGGGTTTGGGACAATGCGGCGTGAGAAGCCGCTACTGCACTTAGTGCAAATCTGGGATGATTGCGCCCCCTATTTTACCCAGTTATTTTCTCCAATATTTAATGTATTACATAGGATATACAGTACAGAAAAAGGTCTTTCGGTGCAATCAGCCCATACTGGTGTTTGTGCTCCACTCAAGCTTCCTCCCATATTCTTTCATCTAAATCTATTATTACCCTCTATTCTCTTCTCCGTTATGTGCACGTCTAGCTTCTCGTTTAAATGCATCTATACTATACTATTTCAGCAACCACTCATCAACTATGAAAGAGGTGAAAGGCTGACAACCTGTTTCCAGGGTTTTGCCACGACTCTGAAATGACAAATAAAAGATAATAAGAGTGGGCCAACCTTTTGCCTTTCCATTTCTCTGTATGGAGATGCAGTTGCCCTCTGCTCAACAGCTCCCTACAGTGGGTCAACACAGATCAGGAATTCATGATCCGGCAAGTACTGATGCACAGCCCATGTTGCTCTATTCAATAGTGTGCAGCATTTCTTCAGTCCTTCGGGATCACTATTATAAAAGATAATCTTTAAATACACTGGAATTTTCTTTTTAAAGATGAGGGAACTAAGCACCACAGTAGCCACAGCATGTTTGAGCACTGGGATTCAGGATCACGACTGCCAGCACGTTGTGATTCTTCAATCACAACTAGTTGACTGTGGAAAGAAACAAGGCAGAGGCCAGCTGCTCCGTAAGGAGAATAGAACTGGAAGAGTAGTTTTCTCATGCCATTTTTGAGGCTATTAGATAGAAATGAAGGCTAGAAGCCCATATTACATATATTCTAAAATTTGATTTTTAAGTTTTGAAATGGAAAGCAATTTATGTAAATTAAAAAGCATTTTCCTAAGATTTGTTTTGGCCTTGTAGCTAATAATCGTCTCTTTTACACAAGCTCCATCAACATTTTCACAACATTCTCATTCTGATATTAAGGAAGCCTTATGTCAAGCTTGCATATTTACATTTTTGCTATGTATTTCAACAGGTTAAAGCATCTGAGATAAAAACAAAAAAACTGCGGATGCTGGAAATCCAAAACAAAAACAGAATTACCTGGAAAAACTCAGCAGGTCTGGCAGCATCGGCGGAGAAGAAAAGAGTTGACGTTTCTACCCTAAGGGTCATGAGGACTCGAAACGTCAACTCTTTGCTTCTCCGCCGATGCTGCCAGACCTGCTGAGTTTTTCCAGGTAATTCTGTTTTTGTTTTAGGTTAAAGCATCTGGCTGCTCAGTTATCATATGTTGGCCTTCTAGAAGCCTAAACCAAAGAGATGGGTGGGGTTGAGGGGGATCTTGTTCCTTCAGGTTGTGACCTTAGTTCTCTTGCTTTTGTTTGCAAGAAAAATATTACTATTTCTTCATTTTAAAAATACAAAGCTAAGGTGTTCTCAGATTTGATTCCTGGACCATTTGGCTCCAGTGGCAATGGAGGTGCTGTAATTGGCGACTTTGGAAAAGACAGTTCCCAAAAGCAGGGTTCTCAAACCTGATTTAGATTGGACAAGAAAATGGTGTTCATCCATGTTACCACACACAAGACGGGTGCATTTTTTTGCCCGCAGGGGGAAGAGGGGAAGACATGACTCAACAGGAGCGAAACCCAAACTCAACAGGGCCATTTGAACTTAGCGCTGAGCTCAAACGGACCCCATTTTGTCTGTTGCAAAGGCTATAACCCACAGTGTGGGAAGTCATGAATTGATGGAGTAGACATAAACGCTATTGAAGGGTGGATAGGATCTGTTTAAGTGTCATGATGTAAGTTTTTTTAAAATGCCCTAATAGTTAAACATTATCAAAAACAAGCTGAAGCCTGTAAGGGTGAAGGAGGGAGGATGGGGAATATCCAGGTGAACATGCAAAGGAGGGTTCTGTGGAGTCACTGACTACCTCCTGGTGAGCGAACTGAGGGTGGACAAGGTGGGAGGGAGTGGCGAGTACGATATGGGGCAGAGGGAGCCCGAAGGGTGAGGGTGCATTGGAAGGGACAGCAAGGGTGGTTGATGGGGACTCAGAGGCAAATACGGACACTAGGGGCTGGGAAGGAGGTTGGAAGGTCAATGTGGATGGGTGCGGGATTCTCAGGAAGGTAGGGAACGTGCACGTTCACCTGGACATCCTGGACAGAAAAGGGTTTGGGTTGGTAGGTGATGCCGGGAGGTGGAAGGTGATGCCAGGGGTTGGAGGGGAGGGGAGGTCGACAGTGATGGGGGAAAAAGAACATGGGCGACTGGGGGAGGGGAAAGGACTGGGAAGTGGATCAGGATCTTGACTAACGTGGCTTTTGAAATCGAAAGTGAGCGGAGCCTGGTGTTGGACGGGCAAGGTGCTGCATGGGAGTGAAATCAGTGGCTGGGCGGAAATGCAGGTCAACTCAGATGGACAACGGAAAGAGGACCCCAGCAGGCATTGAAAATGCTCAGGACGGTGAGGTGAGTGTGATCGATAAAGGCTCCGCGTACATGGGAGACTGCTCACACGAGGCTCCGAAAGGCCCTGCCACACACAAACTTCTCCCTCCAGAATCACTTGTGATCCGGATGCATGCAGCTGAATGGCTAGTGGGAGTGGAGATGCAGTGGGAGGACTCACAAAGCCTGTCAATGAAGCTGAAAGACAATATTATACAGTATTCAGTGAAAGTGAACATATTTTCAAATTATAAAGTGACAAAATGTGTTCATCCGTGCAACCACTTGTGATCAGAATTTCATGACTTTTCTAGGCCTACCACTTCTCCTAGGTGCTGCCCTGACATCCGCAGCAGGGGTGGGGGCAGCCTGTGCAATGGTTGGCCCTGTTGCCTCTGACAACTTCGGCATACATCCTCTGGAGATACAAGGCCTTGGGGGTCCTGGCTTGCTTTGGTTGTCCTCCTGTGGGCCAGCTGCTCCCCCTGTGGTGACAGAGGGCAAGGTTGAAGGGGTCACAGGCAAAAGGAACTTGGAGGGAGAGGACAGCCTCAGATTCCCGAGTGGATGACCCAGAAGTGTCCAGCTGCCACTCTTCATCCCTTCGGACGCTCGACTGAACCCTTGAGCGGAGAGAGCACCTGGAGGTTCACTAAGGTGCCCCGTTTCCCTCTCGCATTGCCACTGCAGGAACTCACCTATGGCTACCACGATGGAGTGCAGGTCTGCGTGCATCTCCATGTTCTGCTGGACCAGGGTATCCATGAAATCCGCCATCCTTCCCATAGAGACCTCCACATGCGTACATGTGGGCACCACATCAGAGAGCAGGCAGGTGCACTCCTCCAATTCACGTGCCGCTCTTTTGAGGGTTTCCAATAACTCTGTGTGATGTTCCTCCATCTTCTGCTGACTCTCTATAATGAGTTGGAAGGCCAAAATCTAGGAGGTTCATCATCTGACTCGGATCTCACAGATGCCTCTTCCCCAGCAGTCCTCCGAGTGCCGGTAGCTCGGTTAAACCTGCCTGCTCCTGCTGCACACACATGTCCATTCGGTGACCACCAGGTTGTGAACCCGAGCCTGCTCTAGATCTAGGTCCTACTGAGGTGTGTGTCTCTGCATTGGTGGAGGGTGTGGGTAAACACTGTGGTGGGTCTTCCAGGCTGCTTAGTTCCAGCTCTTCAATGGAGGAGGTGTCCTCTTGGTTGCAGATGAGGACATGGGTGGAGCTGAGGGGCTGGCTGGTTGGCTGAGGCTGTTGGTCGCCTGGCAGAGCTCCCTGTGAGCCAAAGTAGGGGCAATTAGTGCACGGCAGCAGTGTCAAAAGCAGGAGAAAACACTCACATTTGCATTGAGAGAGGGCTGATATGGTGCAGGATCCTCACGTAGGTGTTCCCCACCAATCTCACGTCGCCACAGACAGTCTGTGTCCTCACCATTCAGCACAATGGCACACTCCTCAAGGTGAGTGAGGGGTCTAATGTGGACCACTCCACCTGCGGTCTTGGACCTCTCCCTGATGTGAGTAGACTTCTCCTGCATGAAAACAGATGGAGAGATTGTGAGCAGGACACATGGTACCGCGTGGAATGTTTGTGTGGCAAGCACAGCCATTGACAGGGTGAGGACACGAGCTCCAGAGGAGATGATCCTGATGGAGATTTTTGGATATTAGGGGCATCAAGAGGTATGGAGAGAAAGCAGAAACATGGCGTTGAAATGGAGGATCAGCCATGATCATATTGAATGACGGAGCAGGCTTGAAGAGCTGAATGGCCTACTCCTGCTCCTAGTTTCTACGTGCCTGTGTCTATGAGATGTGAGGGCGTGCGTGAGAGTTAGTGGTGTTGTCCCTTGAGGTGTGAGATCCCTGTGGATGTGTGATGAGTTTGTGAGCATGTGAGTTGAGTGTGATGAGATGGTTGACTTACTCTGGCAGAACGGATGAGAGCACTCTTCCTCTTTCTGCACTGGATTGCTGACCTCCTCTGTGCTCCAGTGGCACTGACCACTGCTGCCACTGCCTCCTAGGCCAGATTGGTGACTCTGGTGATCCTGCAGCCAGGGCAGAGGTAGAGGACATCGCAGTAGCCTTCCACTGCATCCAGCAGGCGCCCCAGAAAGGCATAACTAAATTTGGGGGCTGCAGCCTTCTTTGCTTTCAGGGCCGTCTGTCACCTGGAGCAGTCCTGGTCTGTTGAGATGAAGTAGGCTGCACTGTGGTGCGCATTAAATATGGTACCCAGAGGTAATGGCGGGGCAGGAAAATCCGAGCCCATCTGCTAGCAGTCCAGTTTGTTTCCCATGAATACATTATTAATGAGGCAGAACGCACCAGGAATGAGACAATATGGCGCAAAAACACGCCATTACAGCCGGCGAGTAAAATGTCCCTTTTCCGGCTGCTACCACACTTTGTGCAAGGTCACTTTAGTGCACATCATTGGAACGGAACCACCTACTGGTTAGTGACTGCCTTTACTGGTGTTAATTAAGTTCTTGCTTGATTTCTTGCATGATTTTTTTTCTTATTTGTTCTTGGAATGTGAACATTGCTGGCCAGGTCAGCATTTATTGCCTATCCTTTAATGCCCTTGAACAGGTGGTGGTGAGCTGCTTACAACTAAGTGGCTTGCTAGGGCATTTCAGAGGCCATTTAAGAGTCAACCACGTTGCTAAGGGTCTGGAGTCACATGTAGACCAGGCCAAGTAAGGATGGCAGATTTCCTGCCATGAAGGGCATTAATGAACCAGGTGGGGTTTTTCTGACAATCTGGTAGTTTCATGGTCACCATTACTGAGACCAGCTTTCAATTCCAGGTTTTAATTAATTAAATTTCAGTTCCTCCAGATGCCGTGGTGGGATTTGAACTCATCTCTCCAGAATATTAGCCTGGACCTCTGAATTTAGTCCAGTATCATTACCAGTGTTCCACCATGACCCCTGTAATCATGCACATTGGAGAAAAAGTGTTTCTCAATTCAAAAACTATTAAAATGCACCTCTTTTAGTCTTGCAGTTGGTTTTATGCATCTACAACCACTTTTGGTACAAAATACTCTACTTTATGAGATTATAAAGAATTGACCACCTTTGAGTTCTCAAAGCTGCATAAATTTGTCAATAGTTGCTTCGGCAGATTTGTACTATTGACATTAATTTCCCAACAAAGTGGCAAGCTTTGAATCATCCAGTTTCTAAAGTAATTATATCTTTGAATTTCTATCCCTTACATATAGTTTCCACAAAATTCCTAACTTAACTAGTATGATGGCAACACTCTGAAAGAGACACTCTGAATTCAGATTGGAAAGAGTCTTGCAAAGTATCTTTTGAAGGATGCAGATAAATAATTCATTTTTGGTTAAATAAAAAACAAAGGCTGCATGATTCTGAACTGATGGTTAAAGTTCCTTAAGTGCGCAAAGTTAAGTGGTTATATTTGTGGGTCTGCTATGCAGTGGGGACAGATGCGATCAGAAAACTAAAATTGCACTACATTTTCTTCAAAGAAAATACCATTGTTCTCTATTTTAAGCAGAAATCTGTTTCTTCCTGGTTGTGTGATTGTTATCGAATCATTCCCCTATATTTGGAGGTTTAAAAAACGGCATCAAGTAGAGAATTATGTGCCAAATTCATTGTATTTCTTTTAGTGTGAACAGCAGGGTAGTCTGGATGTTCATTATAGCAATGCCTTTCTACACTTCAATCAAACAAGATAACGCTATATAACTGTTACGCAGTAGTAATTTTACTACTGTTTTAAATAGGAGAGATTTTATATAGGGAAAGATGCAAGGATATCAAACGTTCCAATACAGAATCTGAAATTAGGAAACAGAGAGCTCTTACAGTTATTAAGTGATGATGTTTAAAGTGCACTTCTATTTAGCTTGCTGTCTTGAGACATGGATAATTAATAGTTAGTGCTGATTTAACCTGGTTCACTGAACTGACAGTGTAATCTTTTCTATTCATTTTGCTAACCAACTGTCTATTAATGATTTGATACTCATCTATGTAATTGGTTACATTTATGCATCTTTTAGGTGTTCATGTACTTTAAATTTAAACTGTGATTTGTAACCAATTGTGTTTTGTTCTGGCTTTTTCCTTGATTTGGCAAGAAAGAGTTAATTCACTCAGACAGCAGCTTAAGGGATAGTAAATTAAATCCATTTTGATTCCAACTGGTGTGAAAGACAGTTTGCTGAACCAAGTTGGGCATTAATCATCCTCAGACCAATGCTGGGAGGTAAAACTCCAGACTGTTCATGAGTAAGTAAGTTAAAGGAGGAAATTAGGGATTTCTCTCTTTCCTCGGCATATATTTGTCAGGATACCCATCATTCTTACACCAACAGAAACCACCAGTAGAAATCAGATAACAGCACGGATAAGACAGCAAACCTACAGCACTCCTACTTTTTGGCATAGTTTGCCCTGTAATTGAAAATCATTTTAGTATAAAATTGTCAGATGGTTAAAAAGTTACAACTTTAGAAATAAATGCACCATATTATGCAATCAAATCTACTTGAAGTAGTTAGCAAAGGTAATTACCCAGATTTTTCTGTAAAAATAACAGTGGGGCTGTCATTGTCACCATTATTAAAGAGTAAATCAGACAACGTCTAGTGTCTACACATATGCAGTTAAATACGGAAATCAGGAAATTACTGTTTGAGTAGCACTGTTTTTCTGGAAGCTCCTCTGTATTGAAACACATGGAAGGGTGTGAAGTTGGGGGTACCTATCCACTAGATATCCAGTGCACTCGCCAAAAAAAGATAGGCCTTGTCCATTTGAGTGCAAGTGAATTTTCAGCAACATAGTAAATATTAATTACTGCCAAAACAAGCCCTCAGACAATGAAATTGTACTTTAACAAGTGGAGTCTCACTCTTCAGGTTGAAATTCTGTTGGCGATTTTTGAAATGTTATTTTGACCTTGATTTCCATCTCTTTTCTTTCTCATAATCAAGTCTTTCTGCCCATCTCTTCAGTTTGCTTTCTTTACATAATTTTGCATTGAACTAACTATTTTAACTTACATTTCCTGGTTCAGACTCTGCACAGCTCAGGAGGGATTCTTCAATCTGGTTAAGGAGATACACAGTTGCTTGCCTTAGCCCCACAGGTCCCTAACTCCTTGTATGAGGTGTGGTGATGTTTTGGATTTCTAATAAATGCAAGTTCCAGTGTAAAAGTGCAAGAAATTCTGTGGGTAAGTGTAAGTGTAATAAATCGTTGCTGTTGTATTTTTGCCACTGACCGTAAAACATGGTCAATTTCTCAATCTAAACTGATATCTCACCAATTAAACAAAGTTATGTAGTTTCCAGGAAAGACAAATACACTTTCAATATCCTTAAATATTGAGTGAGAAAAAAAATGTGAAGGCCAGCCTTAAGCAATTTCCTACCTTTTATTCGACATATTTTATAGCGTTCAGTTTAGTTCCATTTTACACCTCCAGTTGGACTTTGTATCATCTTGCTGCTGCCACTGAACAAGGTTTTGTGTTATCTTTGTTGAGCATATGTTCTCCAGGAAACATTCTATCATTTTTCCAATTAAATCCTAGCATTCAAACCTGTTCCCCTGCTACAACACTGTCAAATGCCACAATATGTGTACGATCAGAAATGGCAGAATGTCAGGAAGTAGCATTTGAATTCAGAAAAAAAATATATACCTAAGAGAACTGATTATCACTGCTTATTCCATAATTTTAATTCCGCTCCTTGAGCTAGCTTCCTTCCAAGCTCCTCCCTCCCTCACCACTAGTTTCTTCAAAATAGCACTGCACCCTTCTGTTCTCAGTGAGAGAGAAAAGATAGATACCGCAGACAGTTATTTCTCCAAAGAATATCCAAGTTTCTTTCACACTTGGCCTAAGTACACAGCCCTTTCTAAAGGCAGGGTGAAGTTTGAGGTATGTGTGGCATTCCTACCAAATAGCATCTCCTGAACTTTTGTTACAAAACCAGAAGGTATATTATTATTTTACAAAGAGTCAATGAAGGGAAAATACATTGCACAAGCTCGATGAACTGGTGTATAGTTAATCAAGAATCTATCTAGTTCTCCCTTAAAGATATTCGGAGTCTGCTTCCACCGCCTTTTAAGGAAGAGAGTTCCAAAGACTGATGACCCTCAGATAAAATTTCTCTGCATCTCTGTCGTAAATGAGCAAGCCCGTATTTTTAAACAGTGACCCCTAGTTCTAGATTCTCCCACATGAGAAAACATTCTCTCCACATCCACCCTGTCAACAGCCCCATGGTTTGAAATTGTTGAGCTCAACATTGAGTCCAGAAGGATGTAAAGTGCCTAATCAGATGATGAGATACTGTTCCTCGGGCTTACGCTGTGCTTCACTGGAACACTGCAGCAGGCTGAGGACTGAAATGTGAGTGTGACAGTAAGGTGTTGGCTTAAAATGGCAAGCAACTGGATGCTCAGTACTATTCTTGCGGACTGAGTGGAGGTATTCGGCAAATGGGTCATCCAAGCTATGTTTGGTCTCATCAATGTAGAGGAGACCGCATGGTGATCAGTGAATACAGTATGCTAAACTGCAAGAAGTACAGGTAGATCATGCTTCACCTGGAAGGAGTGTTTGAAGCCTTGGATGATGAGGAGGGAACAGATAAAAGGACAGGTGTTACACCTTCTGCAATTGCATGGGAAGGTGCCTTGCGAAGGACCAATGTGTTGGGAGTTATGACATTGCAGGTGAGGTATGCCAGGCGGACCAAACCCACAAGGGAAACTTTGCCACACTATGACAATGGTTTTGCAACTTATATTTATTACAAGGAGATTTGTGCACTGAATTCAGAAGTAATGAGTCCATTGACAACTTTAGAGATTTTAAAAACTAACTTAAAACATTCATTAACAAAAGAAAAGATTTCAAGCACATACACAAGATTTCAGTTACTTGATACTATAACAAATCCCAAAATTCCTAATTAACCTGACTCCCAACAATACACCCTCTTTAGGGCAACAGTCCAAAATAGATTTTTAATTTAATTAGCAAGCCAGCAAGTTTACCACGGCACCCGCTCAAAAGTGGAATTCCAAAGGCTTTCCTCCACCTTTGGTTACTGGACACAAAAGACTTCTGCTAAGGTGGCTGGAGGCTTCGCCAAGGCTGTTTTAAATGGTCCTCTTAGATCTTACATGGCCCCCCAACATAGCATTCCATTCTCTTTATATATGTTTCTCCCTCTTTAATCTGTAAATTCCGTTGTTCTATGTGTCTTTGGAAATTTACTTTTCCCATAATATAAAATTCTTTCATGTTGCCAATATGGTCAGTACTTTTGGGGAAAAATAAACACACTGCTTGGCTTTGCTTATCTTGTTAGTTGTAAACACCCTATCATCCCTTTGAAACCTAAACAACCCATTCACGTATCTAAAAATTTCCTTAATACCTCATATGCTAAGACCTCATCCATGCTTACTCATCAGCATTTCAAATGCCTTTTACCCCAACTTCTTTTGATAATTCCAAGCTTTGCAGTCTGACTCCAATTCAATTAAATTACACAGACAGAACCATCTACACTCACACCCATAAACCTACTTTCTAACAAACCACTTTCTAACAAACCATAATAACATAATAAAAAAGTTATCATGATGCCTCCATCCTTATTGAAAAATGAGCCGTCATAATTTTAAAAGGCGGCTTCATTTTCTCAACCCATCTTACATTAGTTACTATGCTTATCTATATGCTCAAACTATTACATTACCAGATGCATGCATTAACATAATAATATATACAAATTTTTTGTATCAACAGAGGTCAGTCCAATCCAGTGTCCAGGTTTTTAATATCCAATTTCCTTTGGGCTTTAAACTCATGACAATGCATCTGCAATTAGATTTTCTCATCTAGCCACGTGTATAATCTGTAAATTAAATGGCTGCAGTAATAAAATCCACCTGAACAGTCTTGTACTTTTGTCTTGAAATTTGTCCAGAAATTTTAAAGCATTGTGGTCTGTATAAACAATTGTTCCTGATGAATTGCTTGCAACATAAATCTCAAAATGCTGCAATGCTAACACCAGACCCGAGTCTCCTTTTTCATGTACATTCAGCTTTCGTGAAAAATCCCCTATTGGTTTCTCAATTCCAGTTTCATCTTCCTGTAATAATACAGCGCTAATACCTACATCACATGCTTCATCTACCAAGTTAAACTGCTTGGCATAATTAGATACTGCCAAAACTGGCATCGCAGTCAATACAGTTTTAAACTATCAAATGTCTTCTGACACTCCTCTGACCATTGAAACTTCTTGTTCTTCGTTAATAGTTCAGTCATGGAGCAACAACATTGCTAAAATTTGGTACAAACTTCCAGTAAAATCCACTTATGCCCAGAAATCTCAAAACTTCTTGTTTTGTAGGCACAGGGAAATTCACAATGGCTTTTACTTTCACATCTCTCGGAGCCACCTTACCATGTCCAATTGCATGGCCTAGATATGTAACTTGTGCTTTGGCAATTCATTCTTAGCCAAATTCGCCACCAAATATATCCTTGCAGTCGATCAAACAGTTCTTTCAGATGTTGTAAATGCTCCTCCTACACCTGACTGAAAACTATCAAGTCTCAATATAAACAGCACAATTGCTCAGCCCTGCAATTACTTTGTTTGTCAATCTTTGAAATGCTCCTGGTGCATTTTTAATTCAAATGGCATAACTTTAAACTGATATAGTACATCTGGCTTCACAAAAACCAATATCTCTTTTGCTCTCTCTGATGATGGTACTTGCCAATATCCTCTCAGTAAGTCAATAATTGTGTTAAACTTTTATTGTCCAACTTTCTCAAAGCAATCTTCCAGCCTTGAAATAGGATATGAATTCACTTTCATCACTGCAGTCACTTTGATAATCTGCACACAGGGTAGGATTTAACGTCCAGCAGGTGGGCGCATGCCCAACCCAATCGGGTGTACCATAGTGCACGATACTTTAGTCGGCAGGCATGCGTGAAAGTGGACAGCAGTCCACCAACAATTAAGAAGCCTATTAAGGCCCTTAATCAATTAGTTTAAACATATTTTTCGCTGCCTGTCCAATCTTATGGTTAGCTATTGGGCGAACCAGCCAGGCAGCCTTTTGATTTTTTAAACCTCATCCACGGACGGGATGAGCTTTCCGCAATTAAATTTTAAAATATTTAAATTTTTGGGCAGAATTTTTATTCTCTTCATGTAATTGTGAATGAGTCCCATGTCGGGACATTTTTCTCAGGTTTTAAAAATATTTATTTTGGATTTTAAAACTGTTCAGCTCCCTGAGGCAGTTCCCGGCCTTCTGGGAGCCTTCAGCACACATTCCCTGTGCATGCGCAGACTTCTGCGCTCGCACTCCTCCCTCCCACCCACACCCCGGCGGCGCTGAGCTTCTCAGCTTGCCCTTCACGCTGGCTGGCCGTTAATTAGTCAGCCAGCACGAAATTGCGTTGGGGTCCGATTGCGGGCGGCGAACCATCTCCCGGACGCTCCAGGGCCTGCACACCGGTCGACCCAAAAATCCTGCCCACAGTCTTCATGTTCCATCCGGTTTTGGTACCATCACAATAGGTGAACTCCAGTTACTGCAACTAAACTCAATGATGTCATTTTGAAGCATGAATTCAATTTCTTTCTGTACTTGGGACAATTTTGCTGGATTTAATTGATAAGGATGTTGCCTTATTGAAATTGCATCACCCACATCGTCATCATGTGTAGCTAAATTGTCCTCCCTAGCTTATTCCCACAAATAGTTTTGTGTGACTGCAATAGCTTCTCCAAATCACTTTGACACTTGTCTGGAAGATAACTCAATATCACATCTAAAGTTTTGAGTACCCCCTCATTATCCAATTTGATTAGAGAAAAATCAATTTTGGAATCCTTCATTTCTAGCGCTTTCTCTTTATTTACCACCACTAATGCCTCCTTTTGGTCCTCTTCCCTGTCAAAGTAATTTTTAAGCATATTTACATGACACACCCTCTGCTTCTTTCTTTAAACTGCAGTATTTATTGAATAATTCACTTCACTCAATCTCTTTTCAATTCTCTAAGGTCCGCTAAACCTTGCTTTTAATGTTCACCCAATACTGGCAACAAAACAAACACTTTTTAGACAGCTACAAAACTATGAGCCTCGGCCCTCTTATCTGCCTTCGCCTTCATCACCTGCTGTGATATCTTTAAATGTTCCTTAGCTAACTCATATGCTCTGTTCAATCTTTCACTGAAGTTTGTCACATAATTCTGGAGAGTAGTTTCTGAATTTTGACCCATTAGTTTCTGCTGAATCAACTTCAGTGATTCCCCTACCTCATGACCATTGACGAATTCAAAAGGATTAAATCGAGTTGATGCTTTAGGAACATCCTTAATAGCAAATAACAAGAATGGAATTCCCCTATCGCAATCCTGTGGATATTCTTGACTATAAGCCCTCATCAGGGTTTTTAAAGTTTGATGCCATCTTCCAAAGCATTTTGTGGTTCAGATGATAGGCTGATGACTTAAACCGTTTTATCCCCAAGCTGTTATTTACTTCCTTAAACAGCTGTGAAATGAAATTTGAACCCTGATCTGATTGTATTTATTTTGGCAAACCATATCTTGTAAAAAATTTAGTCAACTCTTCCATTATTTTCTTTGCTGTAACATTTTGCAAAGGTATCACTTCCGGAAACATTGTAAACACTTCCATGGTTGTCAGCAAGTAATGATTTCCACTTTTAGTCTTAGGGAGGGGCCCTACACAATCAATCAGGACCCTAAGTAAACAAAAACAAAAATACCTGGAAAAACTCAGCAGGTCTGGCAGCATCTGTGGAGAGGAGCACAGTTAATGGTTCGAGTCCGCATGACTCTTCAACAGTTCAACAGATGCTGCCTGCTGAGTTTTTCCAGGTATTTTTGTTTTTGTTTTGGATTTCCAGCATCCGCAGTTTTTTGCTTTTATCTTTGGACCCTGGTAAAGGTTCCTCAAATGCTTGAATCGGAGTTAAAAGTGCCGATTTAATCACTGCTTGAGGTTTTCCTGTCACCTGACATGTGTGACATGTTCTACAGAATTTGACTACATCTTAATGCAATCCAGGCCAATATAAATGTTTTTGTATTTTCGCCTGAGTCTTCCTAATTCCTAAATGTCCCCCTATTGGAATTTCATGAGCTACTCTCAATATCTCATTTCTGCACCTAGATGATATAACTATCTGATACACTACCATCCATTTTCATCTGCTAAAGCATGAGACATTCTCCACTTTCTCATTAACACAATACCTTTAAGATAATAAAAAACAAAAACAGAATTACCTGGAAAAACTCAGCAGGTCTGGCAGCATCGGCGGAGAAGAAAAGAGTTGACGTTTCGAGTCCTCATGACCCTTCGACAGAACTTGAGTTCAAGTCCAGGAAAGAGCTGAAATATAAACTGGTTTAAGGTGTGTGTGTGGGGGGCGGAGAGATAGAGAGACAGAGAGGTGGGGGGGGGGGTGGGGGGGTGTGGTTGTAGGGACAAACAAGCAGTGATAGAAGCAGATCATCAAAAGATGTCAACGACAATAGTACAATAGAACACATAGGTGTTAAAGTTAAAGTTGGTGATATTATCTAAACGAATGTGCTAATTAAGAATGGATGGTAGGGCACTCAAGGTATAGCTCTAGTGGGGTTTTTTTTAATAATGGAAATAGGTGGGAAAAGGAAAATCTTTATAATTTATTGGAAAAAAAAAGGAAGGGGGAAACAGAAAGGGGGTGGGGATGGGGGAGGGAGCTCACGACCTAAAGTTGTTGAATTCAATATTCAGTCCAGAAGGCTGTAAAGTCCCTAGTCGGAAGATGAGGTGTTGGTCCTCCAGTTTGCGTTGGGCTTCACTGGAACAATGCAGCAAGCCAAGAACAGACATGTGGGCAAGAGAGCAGGGTGGAGTGTTAAAATGGCAAGTGACAGGGAGGTTTGGGTCATTCTTGCAGACAGACCACAGGTGTTCTGCAAAGCGGTCGCCCAGTTTACGTTTGGTCTCTCCAATGTAGAGGAGACCACATTGGGAGCAACGAATGCAGTAGACTAAGTTGGGGGAAATGCAAGTGAAATGCTGCTTCACTTGAAAGGAGTGTTTGGGTCCTTGGACGGTGAGGAGAGAGGAAGTGAAGGGGCAGGTGTTGCATCTTTTGCGTGGGCATGGGGTTGTGCCATAGGAGGGGGTTGAGGAGTAGGGGGTGATGGAGGAGTGGACCAGGGTGTCCCGGAGGGAGCGATCCCTACGGAATGCTGATAAGGGGGGTGAAGGGAAGATGTGTTTGGTGGTGGCATCATGCTGGAGTTGGCGGAAATGGCGGAGGATGATCCTTTGAATGCGGAGGCTGGTGGGGTGATAAAGTGAGGACAAGGGGGACCCTATCATGTTTCTGGGAGGGAGAAGGCGTGAGGGCGGATGCGCGGGAGATGGGCCGGACACGGTTGAGGGCCCTGTCAACGACCGTGGGTGGAAAACCTCGGTTAAGGAAGAAGGAGGACATGTCAGAGGAACTGTTTTTGAATGTAGCATCATCGGAACAGATGCGACGGAGGCGAAGGAACTGAGAGAATGGGATGGAGTCCTTACAGGAAGCGGGGTGTGAGGAGCTGTAGTCGAGATAGCTGTGGGAGTCGGTGGGTTTGTAATGGATATTGGTGGACAGTCTATCACCAGAGATTGAGACAGAGAGGTCAAGGAAGGGAAGGGAAGTGTCAGAGATGGACCACGTGAAAATGATGGAGGGGTGGAGACTGGAAGCAAAATTAATAAATTTTTCCAAGTCCTGACGAGAGCATGAAGAGGCACCGAAGTAATCATCGATGTACCGGAGAAAGAGTTGTGGAAGGGGGCCGGAGTAGGACTGCAACAAGGAATGTTCCACATAACCCATAAAGAGACAGGCATAGCTGGGGCCCATGCGGGTACCCATAGCCACACCTTTTATTTGGAGGAAGTGAGAGGAGTTGAAGGAGAAATTGTTCAGCGTGAGAACAAGTTCAGCCAGACGGAGGAGAGTAGTGGTGGATGGGGATTGTTCGGGCCTCTGTTCGAGGAAGAAGCTAAGGGCCCTCAGACCATCCTGGTGGGGGATGGAGGTGTAGAGGGATTGGACGTCCATGGTGAAGAGGAAGCGGTAGGGGCCAGGGAACTGGAAATTGTTGATGTGACGTAAGGTGTTAGAGGAATCACGGATGTAGGTGGGAAGGGACTGGACAAGGGAGAGAGAAGGGAGTCAAGATAACGAGAAATGAGTTCTGTGGGGCAGGAGCAAGCTGAGATGATCGGTCTACCGGGGCAGTTCTGTTTGTGGATTTTGGGTAGGAGATAGAAGCGGGCCGTCCGAGGTTGGAAGCTGTGGGAGGGAGATCCCCAGAGGAGATGAGGTCAGTGACAGTCCTGGAAACAGTGGCTTGATGTTCAGTGGTGGGGTCATGGTCCAGGGAGAGGTAGGAGGAAGTGTCTGCGAGTTGACGCTCAGCCTCCGCGAGGTAGAGGTCAGTGCGCCAGACAACAACAGCACCACCCTTGTCAGCGGGTTTGATGACAATGTCAGGGTTGGACCTGAGAGAATGGAGTGCAGTAAGTTCAGAGAGAGACAGGTTAGAATGGGTGAGAGGAGCAGAGAAATTGAGACGACTAATGTCACGCTGACAGTTCTCAATGAAAAGATCAAGAGAAGGTAAGAATCCAGAGGGAGGGGTCCAGGTGGAGGGAGAATATTGGAGATGGGTAAAAGGATCCGTTGAACTGGGAGAGGACTCCTGCCCAAAGAGGTGAGCCCGGAGACGAAGACGGGGGAAGAAGAGTTCAGTATCATGCCGAGCCCGAAATTCATTGAGGTGAGGGTGTAAGGGTATGAAACTAAGTCCTTTGCTGAGCACTGAACGTTCAGCATCGGAGAGGGGAAGGTCAGGGGGTATAGTGAATACATGGCTGGGGTTGGGACTGGAAGAAAGGGTGGGGACGGAGGGACAGGCAGGGGTGGAGGGTCCTAGATGGGTGTTGGTGTCGATGAGTTGTTGGAGCTTGCGTTCCTTAGCACTTGAGAGAAAGAGAAAAAGTTTCTTGTTGAGGCGTCGGATGAGCCGAAGGATAAAATGAAACTGGGGGCACGCGCAGCTTTGAAAAAGGGTACGGCAGTGCTGCTGGAGGGAGAGGTCGAGTGTGTTCATATGGCGGCGCATGGCACTGAGAGTGGATTTCAGAATGTGACGGGAACAGCAGTCCGAGAAACGTTTTATGTCCCGGAGATACCTGTAATCCTGGGTGGGTTCGCCTGTCCCTCCGTCCTCACACTTTCTTCCAGTCCCAACCCCAGCCGTGTATTCACTATACCCCCTGACCTTCCCCTCTCCGATGCTGAACGTTCAGTGCTCAGCAAAGGACTTAGTTTCATACCCTTACGCCCTCACCTCAATGAATTTCGGGCTCGGCATGATACTAAACTCTTCTTCCGCCGTCTTCGTCTCCGGGCTCACTTCTTTGGGCAGGAGTCCTCTCCCAGTTCAACGGATCCTTTTACCCATCTCCAATATTCTCCCTCCACCTGGACCCCTCCCTCTGGATTCTTATCTTCTCTCGATCTTTTCATTGAGAACTGTCGGCGTGACATTAGTCGTCTCAATTTCTCTGCTCCTCTCACCCATTCTAACCTGTCTCTCTCTGAACTTACTGCACTCCATTCTCTCAGGTCCAAACCCTGACATTGTCATCAAACCCGCTGACAAGGGTGGTGCTGTTGTTGTCTGGCGCACTGACCCGTATCTCGCGGAGGCTGAGCGTCAACTCGCAGACACTTCCTCCTACCTCTCCCTGGACCATGACCCCACCACTGAACATCAAGCCACTGTTTCCAGGACTGTCACTGACCTCATCTCCTCTGGGGATCTCCCTCCCACAGCTTCCAACCTGATAGTCGCCCAACCTCGGACGGCCCGCTTCTATCTCCTACCCAAGATCCACAAACAGAACTGCCCCGGTAGACCGATCGTCTCAGCTTGCTCCTGCCCCACAGAACTCATTTCTCGTTATCTTGACTCCCTTCTCTCTCCCCTTGTCCAGTCCCTTCCCACCTACATCCGTGATTCCTCTGACACCTTACGTCACATCAACAATTTCCAGTTCCCTGGCCCCTACCGCTTCCTCTTCACCATGGACGTCCAATCCCTCTACACCTCCATCCCCCACCAGGATGGTCTGAGGGCCCTTAGCTTCTTCCTCGAACAGAGGCCCGAACAATCCCCATCCACCACTACTCTCCTCCGTCTGGCTGAACTTGTTCTCACGCTGAACAATTTCTCCTTCAACTCCTCTCACTTCCTCCAAATAAAAGGTGTGGCTATGGGTACCCGCATGGGCCCCAGCTATGCCTGTCTCTTTATGGGTTATGTGGAACATTCCTTGTTGCAGTCCTACTCCGGCCCCCTTCCACAACTCTTTCTCCGGTACATCGATGATTACTTCGGTGCCGCTTCATGCTCTCGTCAGGACTTGGAAAAATTTATTAATTTTGCTTCCAGTCTCCACCCCTCCATCATTTTCACGTGGTCCATCTCTGACACTTCCCTTCCCTTCCTTGACCTCTCTGTCTCAATCTCTAGTGATAGACTGTCCACCAATATCCATTACAAACCCACCGACTCCCACAGCTATCTCGACTACAGCTCCTCACACCCCGCTTCCTGTAAGGACTCCATCCCATTCTCTCAGTTCCTTCGCCTCCGTCGCATCTGTTCCGATGATGCTACATTCAAAAACAGCTCCTCTGACATGTCCTCCTTCTTCCTTAACCGAGGTTTTCCACCCACGGTCGTTGACAGGGCCCTCAACCGTGTCCGGCCCATCTCCCGCGCATCCGCCCTCACGCCTTCTCCTCCCTCCCAGAAACATGATAGGGTCCCCCTTGTCCTCACTTATTACCCCACCAGCCTCCGCATTCAAAGGATCATCCTCCGCCATTTCCGCCAACTCCAGCATGATGCCACCACCAAACACATCTTCCCTTCACCCCCCTTATCGGCATTCCGTAGGGATCGCTCCCTCCGGGACACCCTGGTCCACTCCTCCATCACCCCCTACTCCTCAACCCCCTCCTATGGCACAACCTCATGCCCACGCAAAAGATGCAACACCTGCCCCTTCACTTCCTCTCTCCTCACCGTCCAAGGACCCAAACACTCCTTTCAAGTGAAGCAGCATTTCACTTGCATTTCCCCCAACTTAGTCTACTGCATTCGTTGCTCCCAATGTGGTCTCCTCTACATTGGAGAGACCAAACGTAAACTGGGCGACCGCTTTGCAGAACACCTGTGGTCTGTCCGCAAGAATGACCCAAACCTCCCTGTCGCTTGCCATTTTAACACTCCACCCTGCTCTCTTGCCCACATGTCTGTCCTTGGCTTGCTGCATTGTTCCGGTGAAGCCAACGCAAACTGGAGGAACAACACCTCATCTTCCGACTAGGGACTTTACAGCCTTCTGGACTGAATATTGAATTCAACAACTTTAGGTCATGAGCTCCCTCCCCCATCCCCACCCCCTTTCTGTTTCCCCCTTCCTTTTTTTTTCCAATAAATTATAAAGATTTTCCTTTTCCCACCTATTTCCATTATTAAAAAAAACCCCACTAGAGCTATACCTTGAGTGCCCTACCATCCATTCTTAATTAGCACATTCGTTTAGATAATATCACCAACTTTAACTTTAACACCTATGTGTTCTATTGTACTATTGTCGTTGACATCTTTTGATGATCTGCTTCTATCACTGCTTGTTTGTCCCTACAACCACACCGCGCCCCCCTCCACCTCTCTGTCTCTCTATCTCTCCGCCCCCCACACACACACCTTAAACCAACTTATATTTCAGCTCTTTCCTAGACTCGAACTCAAGTTCTGTCGAAGGGTCATGAGGACTCGAAACGTCAACTCTTTTCTTCTCCGCCGATGCTGCCAGACCTGCTGAGTTATTCCAGGTAATTCTGTTTTTGTTTTGGATTTCCAGCATTCGCAGTTTTTTTGTTTTTAACCTTTAAGATAATAACATTTTGGAATGCATTCTGCCTCTGTTTGAGTGAGCTGTCTGATATAACTGCTTTATTTGTGGATCCTTCTGCTGTAACACTACCAATTTCCTTCAGCTAAACACTTCAGCTTAATTCTGCTCAACTACAACTTATCTGCGAATTCTTCTAACTTACCCTTCAATACTTTTTTGTAAACCAGTGTTATGTATTCTACTCCCAAAAAAGTCTTAGCTATGGATAAAGCCATTTTTGCAATCTAACCAATTTAAAATTCCTCACACCAACTCCTGAATTTAATGTGCTTCTCGTACTCATAGCTTTAAGATTCACCAACTCCAAACCAATCAAGAAATTTGAAAAATCCTGCAATAGCGCCCAGTTTTGTTATGATGTGGCAGGTGATGTGTACCTAGCAGACTAAATCAGCAAAGGACACATGGCCACGCTGTCACAACGGTTTTCAATTTGTACTTATTACAAGGAGATTTATGCACTGCATTCAGAAGTAATGAGTCCACTGACACCTTTAGAGATTTTAAAAACGAACTTAAAACATTCATTAACAAAAGAAAAGATTTCAAGCACATAAGATTACAGTTACTTGATACTATAACAAATCCCAAAATTCCTAATTAACCTGACTCCCAACTACACACCCTCTTTAGGGCAACAGTTCAAAATAGATTTTTAATTTAATTAGCAAGCCAGCAAGTTTACCACAGCACCCACTCGAAAGTGGAATTCCAAAGGCTTTCCTCCACCTTTGGTTACTGGACACAAAAGACTTCTGCTAAAGTGGCTGGAGGCTTCTCCAAGGCTGTTACATGGCCCTCTTAGATGTTACATGGCCCCCCCAACAAAGCCTTCCATTCTCTTTATGAATGTTTCTCTCTCTTTAATCTGTAAATTCCATTGTTCTATATGTCTTTGGAAATTTACTTTTCCCATAATATAAAATTCTTTCATGTTGACAATATGGACAGTACCTTTGGGAAAAATAAACACACTGCTTGGTCTTGCTTTTCTTGTTAAACAACCCCTTTACGTATCTAAAATGCAAATTTCCTTCACCCCTTATATGCTAAGACCTCATCCATGTTTACTCGTTAGCCTTTCAATTGCCTTTTACCTCTAACATGTTTTGATAATTCCAAGCTTTGCAGTTTATCTGATTCCAACTCAAATAAATCACACAAGCAGAACCATCTACACTCACACCCATAAACCTACTTTCTAATAACCACAATATCATTAAAAAAAATGTTAGTTTCATGACACACAGAGAACAGTCCCTTTGGAATATGACAGGAGAGGTGAGGGGAAGATGTGTTTGGTGCTGGCATCGTGCTTTGTGGTGGTGGAAATTGCCACTTTGAATGTGGAGGATAGTGGGATGGAATGTGGATTCTGGGAGAAGGGGAAGAGGTAAGAGCAGAAGTGAGGGAAACGTGGCAGGCATGGTTGAGAGCCCTGTAAACTACAGTGGGGGGGGAATCCTTATTTGAGGAAAAAGGAAGACTTGTCAGAAGTGCTATTGTGGAAAGTTGTATCATCAAAACAGATGTGGCGGAGAGAGAGAGAGTTTCTATTCACACAAGTCCCAGATGTCCTCTAGCCAGGGGACAGTGCTGTTTGGTTAGCAGCAACTTGCCATGTATAACCCTATATGAAGCCTGTGAACAACTGCTCACAGCACAATCTGGCCCACTGCAAAAGTATTAAAACTTTTTGAACCGTTAAGGAAGACGACCCAGATTGACAGACAATTTTGTTAATAAATCTACATTCAAGTGATACAGTTGTGCATTTGAGACTTATCTAATTGCTTATTTGGAAAAGCTTTTCATAAGCAGCTTTTATGCATATGGTACCTACAAAAGTTTTCAGATAGATGACAGTGATCAAACAGGTAAAATATCTAATACATAAAGCAATCTGTACCGTTTTACTACTGCTTTCTAGCATCAAAATGAACCATAATTTTTAATAAATTGTGGTCAATAAACATAACACAGATGTTGGCGCTCCTGATAGGCAATGTGTCGGTATGGCACCTCACTGTTTTTTTAATCTTATGATTTGAAGTGGACATGTTTTTTCATGAGCTGTAAAGCTAACTAGAAGCATGCAGTGTTCTTGACAGAATTAATTAAGGTAGTATAAGGGTCCAGCAAATAAAGGGTTAACGTGGCACTGAGTACCATACTGCCTACACAATGATGTAAAAGAAAACATGACCCACACTTAGGGGGTCAGTGTAGTGTTGGACAGAGCTGTGTATAGAAGCAAGTACGGAGACAGCTCCTAGCTTGGACCTTTGCTCTACCTATGTATGTAGTTTTTAGTAATTAATAAATATGTAGTGTTGAACTAAGACTACAAACACTTTAATAAGGCCTACCAAACTATGCCCAACACCTTACAACGTGGTGGCAGCGAATGAAATAACTCAAAACCTTGCAGAGACTGAAGGAGAAAATTAAAATCGTGGAAAACTGAAGGAGAAATCAGGGAAACACCTGACCTGAATAAAGCTCAAGAAGTGAAGGCACAGAAGGAAATTGCCAATGAAAAATCTCCAAAGAAAGGCCTGGAAGCTGAAGGCAGAAATTAAATCCTTCACTGCAGCAGAAGGCTCCAATGAATGTCGTGGAAGTCCAGCTTCAATACCCAGAGTATGCAGAGTCAGCAGGCCTAGCAGAGGTGGGGTAAAAGATTCTGAGAAAAGTCCTGAAAAAAATTAAATACTGCTGTGGTCAGAAACTGCCACTTAAAATCACAGTCTGAGTCAGCACCTGAAGACGTGGCAGCCAAGCTCACTCTGCACGTAGAAAAAAAAATCAAAAATTAATTGTGACTGAGTAGGCAGCTTTAACAACCCAGCAAAAGCTGGGATTCAACGCTCCCTAGACCAGAGGACATTGCATTTAAATGGAGACAAGTCTAAACAGTCAATCCAGGCAGCTTTTGTTGAAAAAATTTAAATGCTGAGATTGTGAATGCCATTACTGTGGAGTCTGTCAAAACCAGCACACGCAGGAGAACACTTTGAGAAGAAGCATATGGCACTGCCATCTTGGATTTTCAGAAACCTCTTAAAGCTGAATCTGCAATTTAAAAATTTTAACCATGGATCAGAAATCCACTCTTCCAGCTCAATTCGGACTTATCCAAGGTACAGATCAATCACAAAATTGGAGACTTTGGAGAAAGAAGTTCCTTAGAGACATGATTGCTTCAGGTCAGGATAAGACGACAGGAGCTGAACGAGTTAACACTGCCTTGTTCCGTAGACCCAGCAGCCAACAATATAATAGCTAAACAAGAATCAATGAATCATCTGCAAAATTGATGAAGTTTTAAAATCATCCAACACTTCTTTTAACCTCAGGAGGTAACAAAATCCTTGAAAGGGCTAAATTTAATAAACATGTTCGGCTGCCAGGGAAACCTGTCAACTCCTTCATTAGTGAGCTTCGCAGAATGGCTGCCGGCTGTGATTACAGTGATCTGAAATCTGAGCTAATCAGGGATAGAATAGTTGTAGGAGTGGCAGACGATACATTCTCAGACCTGTTTCAAGCGAAGGAAGATCTAACCCTTGAGAAAACCATCCAGATTATCAGGCAATCTGCTTGCAGCACAGATCCATATTAAGGAGAGAATGCAGACCATGGTACACTGTAAACCCCACTGTCCAGTTAGTGAAACAGCACAGAAACAGGAACACTGTGGCCAAGGGAAGCAATACCCTTACTGACCAGTACAGCAACCATGCCAGTGCTCTGGAACAAAGCGCCCCCACAGGCACGATCAATATCCGGCAATTTCAGCCCAATGCTTTCAATATAACTGAACAGACACTTTGGGAAGCTGTGCAAAGCCAAAACATCAAAATGCTCAGAAAATTCCTAGAGGGTACATGAAATCCAGATAGCACACTAAGAGGATACACAACCATGCTTCTTGGGTGATGTCAAAGATCCTGAATTTTCATTCTGGAATGTGGACATCTTGGTTAATGGCCATCGCACTAACTTTAAATTGGACACAGAAGCCAATGTTACAGTCCTATTGGACAAAGAACTGTGGCTGAGACACCTCTGGCCAAGAACAGCAGACACACCACTTTATGGCCTCAGACTTCTGGTCATAGGCATAATTCTGGAACTATTAAGGTATGATGGCAAACAAATCTTTGAGCTGATGTATGTCATCCATTACCATTGTTTTCTCTCTTGAACAGAGATGCCTGTGTAGCTCTGAGTCTCCTGAAACTGGCCAAAGATGTCAAGACAACCACTGTCAAGTTATACAGAACTGAAAGTTCCTGACAGCTCCAACAAGAAAGATACTCTCGACTGGAACTTCAGCTCTGAATTGTCTTCTTTCTTTGCAGAGCAGGTCTGTCTACTTTTGTTACAGGTGCCAGAAGCCCCTCATTGGTCAGACCAGCCAAGCACACAGGTCGTGCCATGACACCTCGGGCAGATGATAGTCAAGAGGAACTAGCAACAAGAAGAGCCTCAACCTCCAGTTCAGACACCAGTTGGAGAGATAAACCCTAAAACCACAGAGCAGATGCTGAAATCCCCAGCCAGCATGACAGTGTCACAAACAATGCTGGAACCAAGTAGTAGCCATCCATTGACAACAGTACACCTCACAGCCAAACGGAAAGACGAGCTTGCTACCAAGTCACAATAGGAGGGTGTGACTTGGTAGTATCCCAGCATGTCACAGCGAGCCACATGAAGGAAGAAGAGAATAAAACACTATAGAGACAAGCCCAGAGCTTGTCCGCCCCATAAAGAGCAGGATAAACCAACACCGCCATCTTTCACTGCAATTGGGGAATTGGCAAAGAACGATTCAATGCCAAAGAGCGGAAAAATAGGATGAATAGGTCCAGATGCCAGAGTAAACTTCAATTCAATCCAAAGTTTACCTGCAGCGATAGAACCAACCATGCCTCTGAAAGTAGCGAGAACAAGATATGGAAAGTTTATAAGGCCTCCAAATCACCTGAACCTATAAGCTCAGAAACTTGATGGGGGAGATGGGGTAGTAGTAATGATGTAATACATGAGGTAAACTGGGATAACTTGTAAATATGTTGGATAAAGGCTTAATGGGGGGGAGGTGTAGTATAAGGGTCTGTCACATGAAGGGTTAACGTGAGACTGAGTACAGTACTGCCCACACAATGACACAGGAGAACACATGAACCACACCTAGGGGTCAGTGTAGTGTTGGACAGAACTGTGTGTAGAAACAAGCATGGAGACAGCTCCTAGCTTGGATCTTTGCTGTACCTATGTATATAGTTTCTAGTAGCTAATAAATACCTACTGCTGAACTATTTAAGAATACCTTAATAAAGACCTGCTGAACAACGCTCAACACTTTATAATATTAACATATATTCAAAGTTATAGCACTATATTTTCAGAATCTTCAGCTTCAAGCACACCCAGCTTTAGGAAACTGGCAGTGTGTGCAGAAAAAGACAAAACTTGCCAAGCATCATGTGTGGGATCATTTGTTAATACTTTATTCATTGCTTTGTTTCACAAGTGTCATGCATCATAGCTGCAAGAGAGTAGCCGTCAGACTGGAAACTTTGGATCCTAGCATGTCTAAGTTCTCCAGTTGTCTAGGGAGGCAGGATTTGTGCTGAGCTGTACATTAACAAATTCCAAATTCAGATGAATTAAATTTACTGAAGGGAAACAAAGTTAGGCTGCAAATGCTGATCCCATTGGTCGTGCAGCCTCACTGTAGCAGGCATTTTTTTTTTGGATCATTCCACTTGCAAGATACCAGTTTGCTCACTATCCAAACTAAATCTAATACAGAGTTGAACGCTTATCCACTAAATCATACATCACTTATCAAAAGTCTCCTGCTGTTGCAATGTATCTGATAGTGCAACATATAGAATTCAGAAGCCTTTTTTTTCAATAAAAGGATATGTACTTTGCTGGCAAGACCAGCATTTATTGCCTATCTTTATTTGCCTTCTTGAACCACCACAGTCCAAGTAGTGAAGTGCTGTTAGGAGTTTGACCCAGCAATAGTGAAGAAACGGCAATATATTTCCAGGTTAGGATGATGTGCCACGTAGAGGGGAACTTGGTGGTCATGTTCCCATGCATCTGCTACCTGCCCTTCTTGTAAGTGAAATGCTTTTGAAAATGCCTTAATAAAGACCTGAACAATGCTCAACACTTTATAACATTAGCATATATTCAAAGTTATAGCACTATATTTTCAGAATCTTCAGCTTCAAGCACACCCAACTTTAGGAAACTGGCAGTGTGTGCAGAAAAAGACAAAAGTTTCTGTACTTTATCTAGAAGATGATACAGCAGCCACGAGGGCGTCAGTGGTAGAGGCAGCTTCTTGAGTGCTGGTGGAGCTGCACTTGTGCAGGCAAATGGAGTGTATTCCATTACACTTGTGATTTGTGCCCTGTCGATGATGGAAAAGCTTTGGGGAGCCAGGGAGTTGCTAAATTTCCAGCCTCTGACTTGCTCTTACAGCCACTGTATTTATATGGCTGGTCCAGTTAAGTTTCTGGTCAATGGTGACCCCAAGATGGTTGATAGTGGGGGATTCAACGATGGTAACCCCATTACGTGTCATACGGACATCATTTCTCATGGCAGAGTCAACAGAGAAATTTAAGTTTCGAGCAAGGAAATCCACACCATTCACTAATTAAAAACAAGCCCCAGGCTGCTAAAGAACATGACACAATGCCAAGAATTCCATTTGCATGAGAAACTGAACTACACCAAAAAGACAAAACTGGTATCGTCATTTTTTATTTCCTTCAAACTCTACATATAAATATGGGTAAAACAATGCAATGCAAACTCGTGGGGCCAAGTACCTAAACATGCTGATCACCTTGGAGCACTGGCCAACAAAGTAAACATGCTGAACTCTTTTTTAATGCTAATCAAATGCCTTGCTTCTAGTTAGGAAGTTGCATGTTAAAGTCCCATTCCAAAGACTTGAGGACAAAAGTCTAGCCTGAGTAGTACTGAGGGAGTGTTGCACTGTCGGATGTATCGTCTTTTAGATGAGTCATTGGGGTGAAGCCTCATCTACTTTCAGAGCTGGGTGCATAAGATCTCTTGGCACTATGTGAAGAAGAGTAGGGAAGTTCTTTCCGATATCCTGGCCAATATTTATCACTCAATCAACACCACAATAACAGATTATCTAGTCATTGTCACATTGCTGTTTATGGGAGCTTGCTGTGTACAGACAGGGTGCCATGTTTCCTGCATAAGGAGAGTGGCCACAGTTTAAAAGTGCTTATCGGCTGCAAGTTCTGTTGGGACATCCTGACAGTGTGAAAAGCACCATATAAATGCAAGCCTGTCTTTTTCTTCTAAATAGTGCTTATTGAATAAAGTTGCTGTAAGTCAGTCCCCAAAGACAGCAAGCAAAACCCTACTGATGACTTCCAGGATTGCCACTGCATGGGTAGGACGGGCTCAGCCTTTGTTTATTTGGCTTTCAGCCAGTTAGCAAATAAGATGAAGTATAAAGCCTACAATCTAATTCACTAAATTATAAGCAAATTTGTACCAACCAAAAAACAAGTGCTTCCATGATTATTTTTTTTTAATATAGAAATCTCAAATCCTGCATAAAACAACAAATTGTAAATTCATTTTAAAAGAAAATTAATGAGGTGGTAAACTACCTTGGCACTGAGGGATTAAAAAAAGATCATTCTTGGCTGAAGCACGACAAATACACAGTCTTATGAATGCCATGTATGCATGTATGTCAAAAAAGATGAGATTCAAAATTTTCTGACACCAGTGGAAGAGATGTTTGGACAAAACTGCTTATTAATTTCAGCACAGCTTTATTGACACCAAATACATTTACAGCATACTTCATCCGATATCTTTGATGTGAAACCACTCATTTTCATTTCTGCAACTACAGGCGTTTGTTCAAATTATGCAACATTTCAGATTACTTATATGTTGGATAACAGATTGTCTCCTTCTGCTTTGATGATTCATGAAGCTGAAATAGGTCTTAAAATTCACAGTGGAAATTAACCATAGTTAAATAAATGAGATATTTATTTATTATGGTAACTATGATTAACAGACAATTGGAATTTCTTGGCACGTTATGATTTAGAAAGTCTGATGCTGATGGGAAAGATCAATGGTAAACAAGATCAAGGCAGACAAAGAATGACCTTTTTAAAGAGCCTCACAAACTAGGCGAATGTACCACCAAAGTTGATCCATGCTTCTAGAGCAAGATTAACATGAAAGTCCATAGTTATCAATGCCCTCTTAGGGTATGGTACCTTAAGAGAGAGAGAGAGAGAGAGAGAGAGAGAGATAGAGAGAGGGAGATAGTTGATTTTATCTGGAAAGGCTGAGTGTGAACTGATCCAACAGCTTGGGTAGGTGTGGGGATTGGCTAGGAGGAAGGAGGATGGGGGAAGGGAAGAGTTCACTGGGATATTATAATTAAGAGACAAAGGAAAATAACTTTTCAACATCCTTCATAATATTTCTCATTACTAAAATGTTTCAATGACTCATGCTTGAGCAAGATACTCATTGTCTGTAATGGCATTGATGGTATCCGAGGATGCCTGAAGTCAGAGCCTGAGACCCTATACAATCAATTAAGGCTAAAGTTCTTTCCAAGTTCCTTCCTCATGTTAGAATCTATCAGGTTTCAGGGTGTTTGTTATTGGAAACATCTGTTTGAATATATTTTATCTATTTCAAAGTGATAAAAGTTTCTGCTGTTATCTACGGCATTGATATTAGGCTGAGTGCTGATAGTGGCTTACTCACGATCTGAGGCTATGGCATAAAGTTGGCAGCATTTTGGAACAAATGACTAAAACGTGAACACAAAGGTATGTCTGGAATGCAATACATAATAAGTCTATCACTACTTCAGTAGTGGACCAGTTTAATCTTACACATCTCAAGTCAAACTTTCCAGTGCAAAGATAGGCATGGGCTGTAAACAACCAATTGTTTATACAATTGTTAATACCATACAGGTAGCTAATATTTCACTAAATATTCTGAAATACTGGACAGCTTTATTTTATTTTCTATAATATATTTAGAATTTTAAATCTCTCAAATATTTGTTTTTCTAGCTATCACAAACAAAATTGAAAAATATCAAGGGAAGAATAAATATAAATAATAAAACACTCCACTGGATTTTGTTTCATCACGCCTATTCTAAAGGTGACTTATACTGCAGTATGGTTTTGTGGACAGCAGCAACATCCATCAGGTGCTGGTCTTCTTAGCGAGCATCAAACGTCTATTCTATTGTAGGGCCATCATAATGGAAACAAAATTATTGTTACTTGGAATATATATCCATGCACTTTCAGCATGGGCCACTGGCTAGTAATCAAGAACAGGATCCCTGGTCAACTTTTCTGCTCAGGAGACACTAAGGCCAGTTATATTACTTCCATGCAATCAACAAATTGCTTATACAAGCAATTAAGTTGAGGATTTTCCTAATCTGTACTCCTCAATACCATACCATGCTGCGAACGTATCCAAGGTATACCAGTGGAACAGGGCATATCCTGCACAATCTTTTGTTTCAAAAATAATATTCATCTTGTAAAGCCAAAGTAAACTACTACTAGATCTCCAGTAAACTTGATGCCAATTTGGCAGATTTAGTAGCACTTTCACCTCAAAGTCAAACGTCACAGGTTCACATCCTAGTGCAGATTTGACCACAATCCAGACTGACAATTCTGTGCAGAACTGAGGCCTTTTTTGCATTGTTAGAGGTCCCCTCTTTCAGCTAAGACTTAAACCGAGGCACTAGCTACCTGTTTAGTTGATTGAAAAGATCCCAAGGCTGCCATGTTCGCCACAAGACAACAATGATTGCACTTCAAAAGTAATCTACTAGTTGTGAAACACTCCTGAACTTCCCCCAAAGGTAGGAAAGGCACTATATAAATGAAAATTTTGTTTTTTTTAAATCAACCTGAGGTGGACTGGAAGTCTGAAAAAAAGTTGAATTTCACATTAAGATTTTTATGTGGAAGTGAAAGAATGTGTATTCTACCTAATAAACCAAATTTATACAACCTGTATAATCCTTTAAATTCTGGTGAATCTCTGCTGTGCACCTCAAAGGCCAGTATATCTTTCCTGAGGTTCGGTGGCAAAAATCAATGCAGTTCTCCAGATGGGATCTGACCAAGGTTCCGCACAACAGAAGCATTACTTCCTCATTTTTGTATTCAAACTCCTTTGACATAATACCAGTCTAGAATGTCAGCCTTTGAGTTAAACAATTTCAGATCACAACCACTGCTTCCATTTCTTCGACTCTACTGTTCCCATTTACAGCTCAGAGACCTATCATTTTTTTTTCTTGTCCCAATGCTACCCCTTTTTTATTTGCATCAGCATCCCTTCTGACATTTAATTACTCCTGCCTCAAATCCTGTCACGGACCTTCGCTTTTGTCCCTTCCTCCCTTCCCCATCTGCACTTGCTCCCAACCTATTACCTACAACATTTTCTAGTTCTGATGAAAGGTCATTGGCCTGCAACATTTACTTTGCTCCTCTCTCCACAGGCACTACCTGGCCTGCTCACTACTTCCAGAGTTTTCTGCTTATATTTTAGGTATCTAGCATCTGTATTATTTTGTCTTTGCCATCATTCCATTGTCTTTTCATTTTTTTTGTACCTGTGCATGAGCTTTTAGTGGTTTATGTAGATAGATCAACTTGCTCCATGTTTCTACCTATTGTCTGTCTGGATACCATATGTTGCTAGATTTAATTCATTCCATCATAGGTTTGTGTATTCATTTAGCCTGTTTATGTCACTTGGTAACTTTTGCTCCTATCTACAATACTAACTGTGCCTAAATTAGTACCATTTGTAAAATTAGATATAGAATTTTCTATTCCTTCAAGGTCATTACTATAAATGGTGAAAAACTGGGGCCCTGCTACGGGTCCCTGCCAAACACCATTTATCACATTCTGCCATTAGAGAATGCTTCTTTTATCCCCACTCTCTATTCCTACCTTCAAACCAATTGCTAACCCATGTCACATCTCCAATTCCGTGTGCTTTCATTTTTTGCTAATAAGATCTTAATCAAAGATAGCCTGGGAGTCCTTACAAACAACATCCACAGGCGCTCCCCTAAACAGCAAACTCTATTTACATGGCACCTTTACCATAATAAAATATCTCAAGGCACATCACAGGAGTATTGTAAAGCAAGATTTGACATCAAGCCGCTTGAGGAGTTATTGGAGCAGATGACCTTAGTAGCTTAGTAATGGAGGCAGTTTTAAAGAGCATCTTAATGGAGGAAAATGAGGCGGACAGGTTTGGGGAGGGAATTCCTGAGTTTCAGCCTTGGCAGCTGAAGACACAGCCACCTATTGTGGAGTAGTTAAAATCAGGGATGCGCAAGAGGGTAGAATTAGAGCAGACAGAGGTCTTGGAGGGCTGTGGGGCTAGGAGATTACAGAGGTAGAGCAAGGTGAGATCATGGAGGCATTTGAGAACTAGGATGAGAATTTTAAGATTGAGGAGTTGTGTAAGCTGGAGCCAGTGTTGGGGTTGGTGCAAGGGCAGAGGCAGCAAAGTTTGCATGACTCCAAATTTGCAAAGGGCACAGTGTGAGAAACCAGCCAGGAGTGGATTGAAATAATAAAATCCAGAGTTAACAAAGGCATAGATAAGGGTGTCAGCAGCAGATGAGCTGAGATTGGAACAGAGTTGGGTAATGTTGCAGAGGTGGAAATCAGTGGTCTTAGTGATGGCAAAAATAAGAGGTTGGAGGCTTACCTTGGCTATCCACCATGCTAATGGCCACTTCAGAATTCAGTTGTATTAGACAAAATCTACCCTTCACAAATCTCTTTGATCAACTCACACTTGTCTAGGTGTTCAGTCACCCTGTCTCTGATAAGAGATGTCAGTAACTTCTACACCACTGATAGTATACTGGCAGCAGGTCCATGGTTGCCTGGTCTCTCCACAGCTGTCCTCCAAAAGAAAAAGTACATGCATCTGTATTATTCTTAGCTCTTATTAATTATGGTGACTGGGAGAGGAGGTATTGACTTGTGGAAACAAGCAGTTCTACAAATAACAAGAAAAGATTTCCTTAAGGAAATCAATACACCTTCTTGAAGTGATCGTTTGAGACCGCAAAATGTTTAAACGCAGAGAAAAATGAATAGATCATGATGCCCTGTGTGAGAAGCAAAGAAAGGACAATAAATAAACGACTTTAAAAATTTAACAAAAATAAACTCCTGTTACAAAAAAAGATTCTTTCAAATTATGCAATTGTAAACTTTGCAAATGATGCACATTGATAAGTTAAAAATCATACTACCCAATAATACTCACTTGAGGTTATATACATCAAAAACATAATGACATGCTAATTAAACCTAACTTGTTGATTTATATTTCATAGCCTGCCTTTTTAACTCAAATTCTGTAAATTACAGTACCATTTTAAGGTAAAGTTCAGCCCCAATATTCAGATTCTGATACAACATTCATGCCAGTTCAGAATTCCTAACACAATAATCAAAAAAGGAATGAAACCGGACAGACCACCTGGCATCGACCTAGGCACTGGAAAAGACAATCGCAAATTCAGCCTTATCAACCCAACAAATTCCTTCTTACCAACATCTGGGGGCTAGTGCCAAAATTGGGAGAGCTGTCTCACAGACTAGTCAAACAACAGCCTGACAGTCATCCTCACAGAATCACACCTTACAGATAATGTCCCAGATGCCACCATCACCATCTCTGGGTATGTCCTGTCCCACCAGCAGTGGTATACAGTCAGAAGGGAGTTGCCCTGGGAGTCCTCAACATCGACTCTGGACCCATGAATGCTCATGGCATCAGGTCAAACATGGGCAAGGAAACCTCTTGCTCATTACCACATACCGCCCTCCCTCAGCTGATGAATCGTGCTCTTCCATGTTGACCACCGCTTGGAGGAAGCACTGACGGTGGCAAGGGCATGGAATATGCTCTGCGTGTGGGACTTGAATGCCCATCACCAAGAGTGGTTTGGTAACACCATGACTGGCCGAGTCCTAAAGGACATAGCTGCTAGCCTGGGTCTGCGGCAGGTGGTGAGCGAACCAACAAGAGGGAAAACCAAACTTGACCTCATCCTCACCAACCTCCCTGCCGCAGATACATCTGTCCATGACAGTATCATTAAGAGTGACCACCGCACGTTGTAGAGACAAAGTCCCGCCTTCACATTAAGGATACCCTCCATCATGTTGTGCAGCACTACCACTGTGCTAAGTGGGATAGATGTCAAACAGATCTAGCAACTCAAAATTGGGCATCAGCAGCAGAATTATACTCAAACACAATCTGTAATTTCATGGCCCAGCATGTCCCCCCCATTCTACCATTACCATCAAGTCAGGGGATCAACCCTAGCTCAATGAAGGAGTGCAGGAGGGCATGCCAGGATCAGCAGCAGGCATACCTAAAAATGAGGCCTCAACCCAGTAAAGCTATAATACAGGACTACGTGCATGCCAAACAGCACAAGCAGCAAGTGATAGACAGAGCTAAGTGCTCCTGCAACCAACAGATCAGATCTAAGCTCTGCAGTCCTGCCACATCCAGTCGTGAATGATGGAGGGCAATTAAACAATTCACTGGAGGAGGAGGCTCCACAAATAATGACGGGGGAGCCCAGCACATCAGTGCAAAAGATAAGACTGAAGCATTTGCTACAATATTCAACCAGAAGTGCTGAGTGGGTGATCCATCATGGCCTCCTCCAGAGGATCCCAGCATCACAGATGCCAGTCTTCAGCCAATTCGATTGACTCCATGTGACACCAAGAAATGGCTGAAGGCACTAGATAGTGCAAAGGCTATGGGCCCTGACAATATTCTGGCAACAGAACTGAAGACTTGTGCTCCAGAACTTGTCGCGCCCCTGGCCAAGTTGTTCCAGTACAGCTACAATACTAGCATCTACCGGGCAATGAGGAAAATTGCCCAGGTATGTCCTGTACACAAAATGCAGGACAAATCCAACCTGGCCAATTACCACCCCATCAGTCTACTCTCCATCATCGGTAAAGTAATGGAAGGGGTCATCAGCAGTGCTATCAACCGGCACTTGCTCAGCAATAACCTGCTCAGAGACGCCCAGTTTGGGTTCTGCCAGGGCCACTCAGCTCCTGACTTCATTACAGCCTTGGTTCAAACATGGACAAAAGAGCTGAACTCCCAAGGTGAGGTGAGAGTGACTGCCCTTGACATCAAGGCTACATTTGACCAAAGGAGCCCAAGCAAAACTGGAGTCAATAGGAATCAGGGGGAAAACTCTCTGCTAGTTGGAGTCATTCCTAGCACAAAGGAAGATGGTTGTGGTTGTTAGAGGTCAGTCATCTCAGCTCCATGACATCACTGCAGGAGTACCTCAGGGTAGTGTCCTCAGCCAAACAATCTTCAGTTGCTTCATCAACAATCTTCCTTCCATCATAAGGTCAGAAGTGGGGATGCTCGCTGATGATTGCAATATTCAGTAGCATATGGAACTCCTCAGATACTGAAGCAGTGCATGTCAAAATGATGCAAGACCTGGACAATATCCAGGCATGAGGTGACAAGTGGCAAGTAACATTCACACCACACAAGTGCCAGGCAATGACCATCTCCAACCAGAGAGAATCTAACCATCACTCCTTGATGTTTAATGGCATTACCATCTGAATCCCCCACTATCAACATCCTGGGGATTACCATTGACCAGAAACTGAACTGGACCAGCCAAATCAATACTGTAGCTATAAGAGCAGGTCAGAGGCTAGGGATTGTGTGACAATTAACTCACCTCCTGACTCCCCAAAGCCTGTCCACCATCTACAAAGCACAAGTCAGGAGTGTGATGGAATACTCTCCACTTGTGGGAGCTGCACTCATCCAGCCAACACTCAAGAAGCTTAACACCATCCAGGACAAAGCAGCCTGATTGATTGGCACCACATCCACAAACATTCACCCCCTCCACCACCGATGCACAGGAATTCACCAAGGCTCCTTCAACAGCACCTTCCAAACCTACAACCACTACCATCTAGAAGGACAAGGGCAGCAGGTAGATGGGAACACCACAATCTGTAAATTCCCCTCCAAGTCATTTACCATCCTGACCTGGAAATATATCACCGTTCCTTCTCTGTCGCTGGGTCAAAATCCTGGAACTCCCTTCCTAACAGCACTGTGGGTGTACCTACACCATATGGACTACAGTGGTTCAAGAAGGCAACTCAACACCACCTTCTCAAGGGCAACTAGGGATGGGCAATAAATGCTGGCCCAGTCAGCAAAGCCCACATCCCATGAATGAATAAAATTTTAAAAAATCTAACAAATGTGACAGGGTTGATCAACACACCGCTCCTGTTCATCAATACAACTCCAACCTCGCCTTATAGCTGAATCATGCTAGCAATATAAAATATTGTTAGTCACCCACATCACTTAGATCTTTCGCACAGAAAAAAAGCACTCCTCTACAACAAGTGCAATAGTTTTGTCTGAATAAACATGCATCGTATTATTTTAATCACATTGATAATTCATATTATTTATAGTTTTAAGATGCAATAAACATGCATTTTTAGAATATCCGTTTAAAATGACTGCATTGTATTACAAAGTCTCAGCACATGAGATATAAATATATAGGTCCAAACAAACTTAAAAGCAGATATCTCAAACGACAACAAGATCACGAAACTAAAATGTTGCATAAATATTACTTTTGGTAGATTTTCCCTTACAACACACTGTAAGCTTAAATGTTTGAATTTGGGCAGTAGGCTCAATAGAAAGTCACAAATTTCGCTGATGCTTGCTTTGTGGAGAGAAGGGAGGGCTGCCCAGGAAAAATACAGGCATTTCCCCCCAAGTGAGTTTATAATATCTAGGTTGCTGCGGTTAATGGCAATTTTCAGATCAGATTTTGGACAAAGAAACGTCTTCAGTTATTTAAAGCAATAATGCCCGGTGTAATATATTACAGTGGACCAACCACTTGACATAAATGCACAACTCAGAGCAAGGCTGGCCTAGCACATCTGCTTGATGTTGTAAAGTTCACTAGACTTGACCTTTTATCCTCTAACCATTCAAAATTGCTAAAAGATGACTGAAAAATAAAACAAAGCTTTTTTTCTACAAGCGATTTACAGCATTTTGTAAGCTTTAAACAAATTACTTCGACTAAATGAAACTTAGGAAGGTATGCTATAATCAAATTAACTGAATCAAAATTCCTACTAGCTTCAAATTGAACAACTTGTCAATTCAAATAACTAGATATTGATGTTTCAACTAGAAAGTGACCAGTCCCCTTTTAGGTCAAGGACTCTCTGGTAAGCTATCTTGTTAATTTTGCCAATGCCAATATGTTAACAAAGGGCAAAGTTATACAAAAACAAGCAATTTAATCATGGGGGAGTGTGGGCAAGGTGAAAGAGTGAGACAAGGCCAAAACGAATTGGCACATTCTGCAAGACAAATAGAATAATAGGTAATGGTTTTGGAAATATCCATGATCCAGAACAATATGCGGTGTTGCCAAAGGGGATAAAATTGTATACAGGCTACAGGTGGAGGTTTTTAATAAAATAAGCTGTCTTAGAATTTTGGTTTCGAATATGTCGAAATTAGATTTGATCAACTATTAAAACAAACAAATTAAAACAAGCTTGATGAGTATTAGAGGAGTCCAAAGTACATAAATGTTCAGAAATTAGAACTGCATCCATACCTGATGTGGATAATGTGCACACATTGGTGTTGCTTGTGAGGTAAACAACAAATGGTTCTGATAAACTGCTGAAACCATTCAGATACCTTTTTCATAGACACTAGAGCTGCTATCTGTTCTATGTTACTAAAAATGATCAGGAATGTCACTGGTACAACTCAGTCAACTGTGTTTGCAGCAGTAGCCCAAGCATTATGCCTCCCATTTTCTGATAACTTGCACAATTCTGATGGTTTCATTTATACAAACATTCTAAATTTATTTCCTGCAAAAAAGAATGAAAAGAAAGGATGCCCAAATGCATACCACCGGATCCCAAAATATCTATACCCATGTGCATAAATAAACTGTTGTCACCAACCTAATTACTACAAAACATCATAACAGGGTACTCGTTGGAAACAACCAAGCCTACATCATATATGTGGGCTTCCTCCATGTCCTTTCATTTGGAAATGATCAGGGAACTCCTAAAAGTAATGTAGAGCATCCCTTTCAATTAGTGCACTCCACATGGCTCAATGAAGTGACAGTATGAGTTTTATTTTTCAATATTCTATTTCACAAGTTTTTAATTCCAGTAGGCAAAATAAACAAAAATATGCCAAACAAACCCACCTTTATTCTGCCATTAACACCTACTCTGCCCAAGCTATGTTCCATGACATCTTTGTCATTTTATCTCCCCCACATCTAACCTATCCCTGACCTTCTCTTTTGCGCCAACTCCCCTTCCCCTCCCCCTTCTTCAACAGCATAAAACCTATCACATTTCTACCTCTCCTCAGTTCAAAGAGTCATATTGGACTTGAAACATTAACTCTGTTTCTCGCCACAGATGCTGCCAGACATGCTGAGGTTTTCCATCAGTTTCTGTTTTTAAGTCACCACAGTCACTCATGTAATTCCCAGCAGCTTGATATCAAATAACACCTACAAATATCTTACACCAAATACCTGCTGAGTTTTGCAAGTGGGGAGATTACCTATTTTTTAACAAAAGTTAGCAAGTGTTAATTTAGTTTCCCCAAAATAATATCTGAATTATATAACTGAAAACTGTTACCCTTTTCTAATTCCTGTTTATTCTAATAGAACAGCAATTAATAAAAGACTTGCATTTATATAGCACATTTCATAACATCAGGTCACCCCAAAGCATTTTACAGGCAATTAGGTACTTGTGAAGTATAGTCACTAATGTATGCACCCGCCAATTGCTAGGTCCCAAACAAGATGAGATAACAATCATATAATCAATTTTCAAATAGCACTGATTGAGTGAGGACACAAGGGTGTTAGGACACAAATAGAGTTGCTTGGCTAGGACACAAGGGATAATTCACCCACTGTTCTTTGAAGTGCTATGGGACCTCTTCCATCTGAAAGACAGCATCCCTAACATTGCAGCACTCCTTCACTACTGCACTATCAGCCAAGAACACATGCTCATGGCTCTGGGCTGAGACGTGAATCCACAACTTTGACTCAGAGGCTAGGGTGCTGTGGTTGACAGCTGCACTGCTGCTGATGGTTAGAAACAAATTTTAACATCAACATTTATGTAAAGCTGACATTTAATAAGCAAAATTAATTCAGTCTGATAGTTTGAATTATTTGCAAACGTAATCTTCCTTGCAATTAGTATGTAGTCATCCCTCAGTATTACTGCAATAACAGTGAAACAAAATCTATAAATTATTTCAAGACCACAGAAACATGCAGCCTGAATTGCTGGCACATTCCTCCTGAAGGCACATTGCAGTCAAGAAGCACAGCTACTTCATAAACTATGCATGAGAACATGCACTCTCATAAAATGTTTGAGATTGTACACCTACATTTTCAATGGCCTCTTAGAATCTATGAATGCACAGCTATATGTAAAGTAGCTTCATAAAATACATTCTTGCAAACCCAGTAAGTAAAAAAGTTTAATAAAAAAAGCAACAGGAGGCCTGGATGACAATACTCAGCAAGTTTCATATAGGATGGCAAAACTCCATATTTTCAGATGATACTTTGATGATATGTTCTACCTATTCATTCACAAGTGTAACTCTTTGCATGATTGAGTGATGGCAGTACACCACAAACAGACTGAACACTACTTATTCCACAGGAGATTAATACCAAGTCCAAAGGCATTTTCCAACCAATTTCACATAGAATAGGATCATAGAATGGTTACAGCACAGAGGGAGGCCATTCAGCCTATGCAAGAGCAATGTAGTTGGTCCCATACCCCCCACCCTTTATCTAGTAGCCTTGTATTTTGTTCCCCTTCAGGTGATGATCCAATTCCCTTTTGAAAGCCATGACTGAATATGCCTCCACCATCCATTCAAGCAATGCAACATAGATCATGACCACTTGCTGCGGGAAAAGACTTTTCTTCATGTCACCTTTGGTTCTTTTGCCAATCATTTTAAATCTGTGTTCTCTAGTTCACAATCCTTTCGCTAATGGGAACAGTTTCTCCTCACCTGCTCTGACTAGACCTTTCATGATTTTAAGCAGCTCTATCAAATCTCCTATCAACCTTCTCTGCTCTAAGGAGAACAATACCAGCCTCTCCCATTTATCCATGTAACTGAAGTTCCTCATCCCTGGAACCATTCTCATAAATCTTTTCTGCACCCTCTCTAAAGCCTTCACATCTTTCCTAAAGTGTGGTGCCTGGAATTGGTCAGAGTACTCCAGTTGAGGTTGAACCAGGGCTTAATATAGATTTGTTCTAATTTTCTTGTTTTTGTACTCTATGCCTCTACTTATATACAGATGAGTGTGTTAGATGATAACACAAATAATGAATTATTGATTTTAATTTTACTGCTGTGAATTATCACATTGGTAGACTGTTATTTCCATGCCTATCAGGAAAACTGCATGTTTGCCACATGATTTTATTTTGTTTCTGTGCAGTTACATTCTACGACTGGTATGAATGAGGATGTTTTTTTTTTAAATGCCCATATCAAAAGCTCACTGTCAAGACACATTTTAATTAAAAGAGGATATGATTTAAAAAAGCCCTATTACATGATAGAGAAGAAACATGAATTTGAAGGTAGGTGTATGTATGTGGGCATGTTACAGTCCAAACCAAGGAATTCAATGATCAGAGACAAAACAAAACATAATAGCTAGAAACAAGGCAGCAGCCTGTTTTCAATAAACAGAGGCTACTCCAAACTAGTCCCTGAGATATATTTCATATTCCATTAGAGAGCTGGTCTCAATGAGTTGGGAAGGTCAAGTCAGGTCACAAGCAGAGAATTGTTTTCACATCCCACTGGTGATTCTAATTATTATGTCCATGCCAGCTTTATTTAAAAAAAATACAATTTCAATAAGTTCCTTTTACATAGACGAGTTTCCATGGTGGCAGAACAGTGGTGCAGCAAGCTACGCATACACATACATATAATATAATGGTGTGTAATACCATCCAAATAGCCCTGACAGAAGGCTGTGCCATTCGTCTGACATCAAAGAACCCACATGTTGCCATATTGAATGGATGTTTTTAACAACTTCTGATGTTTACTTACCCGGCATTTTTTTATGCATATGTATTTTCTGGACAGAGACATATGGTGTACAAGAGACCAACAACCTGAAGTGTTAACGCTCACTGAAGTCTGCAGATTTCACCAAGGCAAGGAGGGTTCAAAACAAACTCAATGCCTATAAGTCTCCACTACCCACTCATCACATACAATTCGACCGACTTCAAGACCTTTGATATGCATACCTACCATCTCCAAAAGCAATGCAAAATTCACGCTTTCACCCTTAGCACCGCAAAAGCTAGAATATGCTTTAAACACTTCAATCCCTCAGCTCTCCATCGGAGTTTCCGGAGACCTGTGCCCTCTAACGTCAGATACAGAAAATGTAATGTGCTAAAATGTTACGTGAATTTAAACATAACAGACGGGCTTTTCTTCTACAGCGATTTAGGCTTTGCTCATGCCAATCTTTCCTGCCCAAATCTGGTTACACAAAGCACTGCGTATTTGCAAATAGCCAAAACATACTTAGAGGGAAAACAAAAATCTCCTCTGAATCAATGCATACAATTGGCATTGAAACTCCACGCATGTTCCGCGAATGATATTAAAATACTGCGCTTTCATACAGGATTTAATATCCCGGTTTATCCCACAGGAGCAAATCATACTGTAACGGAAATAATCGGACCTTAGTTAACATCCATAGGTCCACACCGGTAACACAAATGTAACCTCTGGGGGTGGGGGGGGGGGGGGGCAACATAAATATGCATATGTATCTTTGTATCACAATCAAATACAGTGACCACTATACAGTGAATTCACTGCAGGAATTGCCAAATGGTTCGTATTGTTGTTAAATCTATTTTTTGGACCTCATTCATTTGAGACACAAAACCCTCACTTAGAAAAATAAAACAAGAGTAGTTAAGATAGCCCCTATGTGACGTGCATCACCAGGCGAACGTGATGTACAGATAGTAATGCAACGAAAGCCTCTTTCCCCTAGCTGTCTCAGACGTATTGCAGCTCATTAAAAGGGGTGGATTTGCATTAAAAAATAAAATGCAAATGGAGAAATACGTTGGAAATCAGTCGCACGAAGGCTATACCAATGTCCCTCCTCCTCGCAATGCACACTAACCTTTAATATAAGATGGTTAACCCGCGCTTGTATGCGGCTGAGAGATGCCAAATGTGAAGCAAATCGCTCATCTACCGTAACCCTCTTGGATCTCGCAGGCAAAATACAGTCAATTAACACCCTTCAAGCTACCCAGCAAATCGATAATCTGCACACGTTAAGTATCTGATATATAATCTGGATTTGTTGGGCAGGCTCTATACATGAATACATATGCATTTATACACCTAAGCACATTATATATAAAATTACAGACGCGGGGAAAGAATATCATTTCAGACAAATCTGGTATCACTGGTTGGATAAAATGTCAGGGTCCTCCTTTGCATTGAATCCGTGTTGCTGCACAATCCGAAAAAAAAGATTCTTACACTGAGAAATCAGTACGTGATGTCAATGCACAACATTTCAATTTAAATAACAGCACATCTCCACCCTCCTCGCCAGCCACCCCCCAAAAATAAAGGTCAAAATGGAGTGAGAGGGTGAAAATGTAGAGCACGGATGTGTGATTTCACCAAAACCTGCCATTGCTGTAAATGCCAGCCCTTCTGCTGTTCGCACTCAATCAATTAACTCAAGAACTCGCGCAGTAAAACATTTACATCTCACCAGGAAATCCCTCAGCCTTTCTCAACAAGTCATGAAAAAAGTGTTCCTGGTTTCTTCACCCCCCCCCCCCCTTTTTCTAATTGCAAAATTAATTTATTTGCTTATTCCCCCCCCCCCCCTTCCAAATGCCTTTCTCTTCCTCCACCAAATGTAAGAGCCCCAGCGCATCGCCTCTCTCCTTTTTGTGTGTGTTACCTTCTCTGGCTTTTAACAAGACCGTGTTGGCGACTATATTCTCCAGCTCCATTGACTTGCAGAGATATGCGGCTCAGGAAATGCTCTCCTTTCCCCCTGCTTGCTGTCAGCCTGCTTGTCTCTGTCTCTAAGACTGCCGGCTGAGCCGCCCGCCTTCCCTTCGCGTGTCCCCGCTGTGTCGGATACAACTAGGGCACCGGGACATCACACACACACATAGACTGGAAGCAACTGGCCGCCGAACTCGCCCAACCCCTTCCCCCCCCCCCTCTCTGATGTTCTCAGTTCCTCTGTTTGGGGGGTACCCTCCCGGCCTGCAGGGGGGCGCATGCGCCACTTCGCATATTATCGCCCCCTCCACTGCGCAGCCGCCGCCTCCGCCAGCATTGTGGGAGTTGTAGTCCTTTCTCTGGACCACTTCAAAACCCTCATCAATACAGTGCTTCCAGTATTGGGGCGGAGGGTAAGAGCTCTGATCATCAAAGATAGTACCAACATACTTATAAGCCCAAATATAAGCCACTTAACACTCCCAAAAAGTGGCTGGTTTTCAGCTAGCTAGATGTCAAGGTCCACAACTATGCCTTGTTCGAACACGTTTTATATCCTCATAGGCAAGATTGGTTGTGTTCATTCGAAATTATTTTTCTTTCCGTGTATTCAAACTGTGCAGGGCAATTTGATGCAATACAAAGGCATCCAAAAGAAATTTAGGGACCAGCAAAGGTAAAATCTCACACCACTTCAACTTCATTTACACAGCCTGCATTGTAACAACAACAAGCCCACGTAAAGTCAAAGTTAAAGCATTTAGGTTGTTTGGAAACATTTTTAACCTCATCTTTTTCATCTTTTTTTCATTTAGAAGAGAACCAACAGGCCAGTCAATTTTCAGCTGTTTACATTTAATTGATATTCAGATGCTGGTAGCTGAAGTTCTGCACATCCATGCTTGTTCAAACATGTAGAACTTTCCCAGTGAAAGAGTGATATAATCAAACTTGGGTCTGCTTTCTCTTCACTATGCCATTCACGCACCCTGAACTCATTCCCTTTCGGATGGGACTTCTCATCAGTATGAGGCTCTGAAACCTCCCTCAGGACCCTTTTTCTCACAATAGGAGTAATTTCTCAGAAATTCCTCCCCAAGTTATTCCGCTTTGCTTGGAGGGATTTCCTGTTTGGGCTGCACCTGCACACTTTCCATTTCCTGCCCTCCTTCTGGGTAGTCCAGCACACAATCTAGCCATCTAATGGAGGTGAAGGACCCAATGGAGAACTGTGTGTGCGTAAATCCTGCCCTGCAGCATTTGGATCTGGGATGGAGAATGTTGCATGAGGGAACTGTCCAATTTGTTTTAAAGTTATTTTATAGACTTGCAGCCTGCCTGTAATTTTGAGGCCTCGACAAGACTCTGATCCATATTTTTGGTAATTGTGAGAGGATGCAGTCTATCTTCCACTATTTGAAGGACTACATATCAACTTCTGGCTTCACTCATCCATGTTCCTGATCTTTGGCCACCTGGTGCAAAGATGCAGGGGGAATCCCTGCCTCTTCGCGCCAGGGGAATCTAGTCATGAGGCTTGCTCCTGGGCCTGGTCAAGGTGGCCATCTACTGGTTCAGACTGGTTGCAGCCCTTGGGGAGGTCATACTGGCTGCTTGCCTCTCTAATCCAAGCCTGGGTGGCCCTGGAGGAGGAACATGTGCTACTGGTATGCTTGAGGCCTTCCACAACCAGTGGGCATCATGGGAACTGGAATGTCTAGCGGATGCTGGTAATAATATTATGTAAGATTATAAGTTTCCTTTTTTTATGGCTAAGCTCTTTATTATTTGCGTTCCTTAAAAGGAGGAACTTTTGTTTCGTTTAGATTTAGTTGTCATTGATACCTGCATTTCCATCACTCATAAATCAGCCTACGTTCTTGCAATCTGAAATCCAGCAATGAGCTCATCCTGTTTAAAGGTCTTGTGCAGGGATGGAATTGGAAACAGGTTAATATGCCCCACCATTCAGAGTCACAGGTATAAGACAAACTGAATGTGTTTGATTCATTTGTGCCCCTAAACAAGTCTTTGCTTCTTATTCCCCTTAAAATTTGTGGTTGCATTTCTTGCTTTGCATCAGTTTGCAACCATTTTGGGATTGCATTATTTTTACAAAGTTTAGGTACAACTTTGTAGGAGCAATGTCTAGGACTTTTTTTTCTAGTTTCAGTAATGGTGACCATGAAACCATTTTGTAAAAACCCATCTGGTTCACTAATGCCCTTTAGGGAAGGAAATCTGCTGGTCTTACCTGGCCTGGCCTATGCATGACTCCAGATTCAAAGCAATGAGGTTGACTCTTATCTGCCCTCTGAAGTATTGTGGCAAGCCACTAATTTCAAGGGCAGCTAGGGATGGGCAACATATGTTGGCTTTGCCAGTGACGCCCACATCCCATGAACAAATATAAAGAAATTTTCACCCTGATTCCCTACACCTTGACCTCAGTTTTGCTAGGGCCCCTTTATGCCACACTTGGTCAAATACTGCCTTGATTGAAGTTCATCTCTTTTGTCCATTTTTGGACCAAGGCTGTAATGAGGTCAGGTGCTGAGTGGCCCTGAGTAACCAAACAGATCAGTGAGCAGGCTCTTGGGCAAGTGCCACTTTATAGCACTGTCATCAACACCATTCATCACTTTGCTGATGATTGAGAATAGACTGTTGGGGCAGTAATTGCCCAGGTTGGATTTGTTCTGCTTTTTGTGACTAGCTTTTCAATGGTGGGATTGAACCCTTGTCCCAGAACATTAACCTGGGCCCCCAGATTAGCAGTCCAGTGACATTACCACTGTACCACCATCTCCTCTTGGTTCTCCACTGGTTAGAGTCATACCTACCACAAATAATGATGTTTGTGGCTGTTGGAGGTCAATTATCTTAGTCTCAGGACAGACCTAAGCAATTTTCCACATTGCTGGATAGATGCCAGTATTGTAGCTGTACTGGAACAGCTTGGCTAGGGGCACAGCTGACTCTGAATAACTGTTCAGTGCTACTGTCAGGGCCCATAGTCTTTACAGCACCCAGTGCCTTCAGCCATTTCTTGATTTCACATGGAATGAATTGAATTGGCTGAAGACTGGCATCTGTGATATTGGGAACTTACGAGGAGGCCGAGATGGATCCTCCACTCGACACCTCTAGCTGAAGACGGTTGCAAATGCTCCAATGTTGTCTTTTGCACTGATGTTCTGGGCTCCCAAATCATTGAAGATGGGTATATTGTGGAGCATCCTCCTCCGGTTAGTTGTTTAATTGTCCACCACCATTCAAGACTGGATATGGCAGGACTGCAGAACTTTGATCTGATCCATTGGTCATAAGATCGCTTAGCTCTGTCTATCACATGCTGCTTCCACCGTTTAGCATGTATGTAATCCTGTGTTGCATCTTTAGCAGGTTAGCATCTCATTTTTAGATATGCCTGGTGCAGCTCCTGGCATGCCCTCCTGCACTCTTTATTGAACTAGGGTTGATCCCTTGGCTTGATGGTAATGGTAGATTGGGAGATATGCCAGGCCATGAGGTAATGTGTGGCTGATTGTGGTCGAATACAATTCTGCTGCTACAGATGGCCCATAGCACCTCATGGATGCCCAGTTTTGATTTGCTAGATTTGTTTGAAATCTATCCCATTAAGCATATGCTACACAACACAGTGGAGGGTATGCTTAGTGTGAAGGTGGGATTTTGTCTTCACAAGGACTGTGCGATGGTCACTCCTACCCATATTGTCATGGACAGATGTATCTGCAACAGGTAGACTGCTGAGGACAAGGTCTAGTATGTTTTGCTTCTTGCTGTCCTGTCAGCACCTGCCGCAGGCCCAGTCTGGTAGATTTGTCCTTCAAGACTTGGATAGCTAGGTCAGGAGTATTACCGTCCAACCACCCCTCGTGATGGAAATTAATGGCCCACTCAGAATACATTCTGTGCCCTTGCCACCTTCAGTGCTTCTTTCAATTGATATTCAACATGGAGAATTATTTATTCATCAGCTCGGGGGCAGTGACAAGGTGGCAGGCAGTAAGGTAATTCGCAAGAGGTTTCCTTGCCTTTGCTTGACCTAATGCTATGAGATTTCATGGAGTTCGGAGTCAATGTTGAGGACTCCCAGGGCAACTCCCTCCCAACTGTATACCACGGTGCCACCACCTCTGGTTGGTGTGTCCCACATACCCAGGGATGATGATGGTGGTGTTTGGAACATATGATTTAGTGAGTACAACTGTGTTTGGCTGTTGCTTGACTAATTAATGGGACATCTCTCCCCATTTCGGCACTAGCCAATGTTATCAAGGGAGACATTGCAGAGTCGACAGGGCTGGGCATGTCATTGTTGTTTCCAGTGCCTAGGTCAACGCGGGGTGTTCTGTCTGCTTTCATTCCTTTTTGACTTTCCTGTAGCAGCGGTTTGGTGCAACTGATTGGCTTGAGTCGACCACATTGCTGTGGGTCTGAGTCATACCTAGGCCAGACTAGGTAAGAACATTAGTGAACCTGATGGGTTTTTAAACAACAGTCAATAAGACTAGCTTTTCATTTCAAATTTATTAATTAACTGAATTTAAGTTCCAGTGGGATTTGAATCCCTATTCCCAGAGTATTCACCTGAATCTCTGGATTTCTAGTTGAGTGACATTACTATGCCACCCTCTCCCCTTGCTAGTTTATCAGTCTAAGCATGGACAACAATTTACACAATGCGCATTCAAGTTACTGTACAGTTAACTACTTCTAATTACTTGCTTCCAATGATAGTTAATACTAGATTTTTGACACTCACCAGACACCATTGAAGAAATGCTCAGTTTCAGAGCAGCAAATGCACACAACAGTTAGCCCCTCCCACTGATACAAAGTGATAAAGAACCATATATGTTCCTGGTGTATTTATTGGGGGAAAGAAAGCTAAATAATTTTAAAGAAATAACTATGACTTTATATGGTTTTATTAGTAACAGTTGAAGCATCTTGATAACAGTTCTACTGATTAAAAAGTGATGCTAGGAAAAGTTGCTAATTGCATCTAAAATTAGGATAAAATCTGTACATGCATGTAAAATCATTCAACAGAGAAACATGGAATTCAATGGTCGTTAAAAGAAATTTTGTCAGCACTGTTTTAGAAAATGAAAATCTGCCAAGACTTAAACTTACAGTATTTAAACTAATATTTAGTTAAACATATGATGGGGATTGAATAGCCCAGCTGGCTAAAGTGTGATACAGAATTATGCCAATGGAGCAGGTTAAATCCCTGTACTGGCTGTCTGAGGCCAGTACAATCCCTGTACTGAGGCCTGCCTCCTCTCTATGCCCCACCTTTGTGGAGTGGTGCCCCTCAAGCTATATATGACCAATCATCTCTCTCTAATGGAGAGGGTGCTTATGGTCCTTTGAGGACTATAGCTAAATTACTAGTCAAACCTAATAGTAATTGTGAAAAAAAACAGTACTGGGACAATTTTACAATTATATCGTTCAGTCATTCACAGCAATACATATTGAATCAAACATTGGAAGTTAAGTTGAGCAATAATGCAGATCAAAGCATCCAACAGAGCAGATTAGGGAAGTGTTCATAAGATACTGTTTCTTTCTTCCTTTCACTTCCAGAAAGTCTGAACTCAGCTTGGACAGATGCTGCAATCTCCATTTTTTTCATCTGGAAGCATTCTTTGCAAAATAAGGTTGAGTTGTGGACCCGTATGAGTCTAAAATGGTACTAAACTGACAATTTAGAAGGTCATAAAGTTGGCCATTAAGAGAAATTGGAGGAAAAAGTCTCACTGCATAAAAGGAATACCCTGCTGAGGGTGGGACTAAGGCACATTATTGGGCAGAGTGGAGGAGCTTTCATACAGTAATTGGTTGCAATATACTTGACTTGGGAATGCTTGAGGTTGAGATGAGAATGCTTGAGGCTGAGATGGGATTGACTGAAATAGGAAGCAATTCTGTTTCCAAAACCAACATCACTCATCGAATTACCAAGAAGTCATGAAATAATTATTTAAAGGAATAAGACTTATTATGTTAGGTTTCAGTTATTAGTGATAAAAATAAAAATTAATGCTAGAATTGTGAAATAAAAGCAGAAACTGTCTGAAATATACAAAAGTTCATCAGCAGATTTCTTATAGAGGATCTCCAACTGAAACATTAACTAGACTTTTCTCTTATAGGTACCAATCAACCTATTGCCTAGTTTGATGATTTTTTATTCTTAACTTTGGTTGTTAGGCAACATGAGTTAGCATATACAGAATAACCACAACTATGACTGGTGTGGTATTACTGGCATCCTGTGGGGTCATTGGACACTTAACAATGTGTCAGATCAGCTCTGTTCCATGAGGAAGAGATTTGGTGCATTAGCTTAGTCCCATGAAGAATGAAAGAAAGACCTGCATTTAACTAGTGCCTTATATGACCTTAGGAATTTCCAAACCACTTTACATTTGCAGTGTAGGAAGGCAGTCATCCACACAAAACTGTTACTCAAGAAATAAAATGGTGAGAAAAATACCAATGAATTTTGGTTGTAGTATTTCACATATTGAAACAGGCAAGAGAGAACAACAGTTTTAAGCATTTAACTACTTAACCACGCACGTATAATCTACACAGTTGCTCATTGGATCGGTATGTGGTTGTTGCTGGAATTATTTTGTCATTCTACTACACATATCTCAGCCTCCTCACATTGGTTCCAAAATTGACAATTATTCACTTTCATCTGTGTGCCAAGTATTGCTCAGTGGGTACAATACTTGCCCCCACATTAGAAGGTTGTGGCTTCAAGTCCCACTGCACTGACGTAACTACAGAATCTTAGGTGACATTCCAGTGCTATACTAAGGGAGTATTGTACTGTCTTTTGGATGCGATACTAAACTGAGACGTCCCTGTTCTCTAGGTGGATATAAAGAATTCCATGATACCTTTTTGAAGAAGAGCAGTGGAGTTATTTGTTCCTCAAACAACATCACTAAAACAAATTTATCTGGTCATTATCACATTGGTACATGTGGGAGCTTGCTGTGCTTAAGTTGACTGCTGTGTTTTATGCGTTACAACAGTAACTACACTTCATAAGTATTTCATTGTCCTTAAAGTGCTTTGGGACATCCTAGGGAGAATTTTCTCCCCGTTGTGGGGGTTGTGTGGGAGCGGGCGCGCACGCAGCTGATTGCCGCCCGCGATCGGCTGGGCACTGCCATTTTACGTGGGTGGGCCAATTAAGGCTCGCCCAGTGTGATGCGCACCAGAAGTGCTGAGCGCTCCCTGTGCGGGCAGGGGGGTGGGGTTGCCTGAGTCAGGGCCTGCGCAAAGTGCAGCAATCTCCCTGAGGCACAGAGCTGTCTCAGGGAGATTAGTTTAAGTTTAAAAAATTTTAATAAAGGAAAATAAAAAATTTTAGGACATGTCCCCTCATGTGAAACTGTCTATGAATTTATTAAAAATTCTTTTAAACCTTTAACCTTTAAAAACCTTCATGAAACCTCATCCCGCCCAACCTGAGGTTCCATGAAAAATGCGAAGGCCGCCTGGGCTCTTCGCTTGCCCGCCAACCTTAAGGTTGGACGGGAAGCTGAGTTTATTGATTTAATTGACAGTTATCTGGCTTTAATAGGCCTTTGACAGTTCGGCGAGTACACAGCGAACTGAAAATCTGAATGATGTGCGGGATGCATGCCCGAAGTCACTGCATGTCATTTTACGCCTCGGTGAGCGGGACCCACCCCCGCTCGCCGAGCCGAAGGTTCTGCCCCCTGCGAACTTGAAAGGTGCTATATAAATGCAACTATTCCTTTGCTTCTTGAATACTACTTTTATACACTTATATTCCTTGCCATCTCCCTTGTTCTCACTGTTACTCATCTGCTTCTACTTTCTACCTTATTACTTTCCATTTTAATTTTACTTTAGTGGAATCACTGATGTAAACAGAGGAACCTTCAATCAAAGCACAAACCATTCTTCCTGGCCAACTATCCCTCTCTCACACAAAATAGAGCCACAGAAAATAACAGCTAATTTATTTTTGTTTCTCATCAAGGTGAGGGAAGTTAATGTTGGGAATGGAACTTTTATTATTCTGAGCAATGAGTGTCAATGTCAAGCTAGATGTTGTGTCACACATTTAGATGTAGAATAAAGTTCCCTCTACATTGACCCAAGTAATGTCTTAAATCCAACCCCAGAAGAGTTGCACCACTATGGGTACTTAATACTCCCACACTAGGTATCTGTGTCTTTTTTGACTGGACTGTCGAATTGGTGCTTATTACTCCCAAATTGGACAACTTTGTTTTGTGGGATCACATCCATGAGGAATTGGGTCAAAGCTGCCCAAATTAATTCCACTTCAGATCATTATAGCCAGCAGGCAGAGGTGACTGCCATCCTATTAACCTAGGATGAACTTTAATCTAGTTCTCAGAGAAAGTTGGGGTTCAAGACAGCCTAACTGGACCTTTGCAACCCTCAGTATATCAGAATAAAATTTAACTCAATGAAGCACTTTCATAATCCAGAGTCAAATTAAGAATTCCAGAGTCATTAGACACCAAAAGCATCTAGGGCCCCTTTGCATCCCCCGTACAAACACTCTTCCCCATCCATTAAAACATAAACATATGATAAAATGCAGTAATAAATGAATGAGTAAGCCCTGAAATGTTTATACACTGCATTGATAATAATCTACCCTTGCAATGCTATCAAGGGAGTTAAAGTTTGTGGCACAGGAAATCATAATTAATTACAACACAATATATCGTGGAATCATATCCATAGCCAATAGCTTCAATTATTGAATGATTTAGCTGACGCTAATTTCATTGACACATAGGATTTAGGAGCAGGAGTAGGCCATTCAGCTCTTCAATATGATCATGGCTGATTTGATTGTCATCTCAACTCCACTCCACTTTCTTGCCTGCCTCCCAGAGCCCTTGACTCCCTTGTCTATCAAAAATTAATCTAACTCAGCTTTGATTAAATTCAATGACTAACCCCACTGCTTTTTGGGGAAGTCAATTCCATGGACTAACAACCCTCTAAGAGAAAAGATTTCTCCTCATCTCCATCTTAAAGGGTACATCACTTATTTTTAAACCGTGTCCCCTAGTCCTGGTCTCCCCCACAAGAAGAAACATCTTTCTGATATCCACCTTATCAAGTCCCCTCAGGATCTTACATGTTTCAGTAAGATCACCCCTCATTATTCTAAACTCCAATAGGTATAGGCCCAACCTATTCTACCTTTCTTCACGCCCTTCATCTCAGGATTGAGTGGAGTGACCCTTTTCTGAACTACTTCCAATGCAATTATATTCTTTTTCAAATAAGGAGGCCAAAACTGTACAGTTGCAGTAAATCTACCCTACTTTTATATCCCATTCCCCTTGTAATAAAATGCTAACATTCCATTTGGCTTCCTAATCTTGGTGTACCTAAATACTAAACTTTTGTGATTCATGCACCAGGACACTCAGATCCCTCTGTACCACTGAATTATGTAATCTCTCTTCACTTAAATAGTGTACTGCTTTTCTATTCTTCCTGCCATAGTGGACAAGTTGACATGTTCTCACATTATACTCCATCTGCCAATATTTTGCCCACTCACTTAAGCTATCTATTTCCCTATAGCTAGCTATATAGAAAAAGGACAAATCCAATTTGGCCAATTACCTTCCCATCAGTCTACTCACGATCATCAGAAAAGTGATGGAAGGGGTCATCGACAGTGCTATCAAGCAGCACTTAATCAGCAATAACCTGCTCAATAAAACTCAGTTCAGGTTCTGCCAGGGACACACAGCTCCTGACCTCATTAGAACCTTGGTCCAAACATGGACAAAAATGCTGAACTCTAGAGGTCATGTGCGAATGACTGCCCTCGACATCAAGGCAGCATTTGACTGAGTGTGTCATCAAGGAGCCCTAGCAAAACTGGAGTCAATGGGAATTAGGGGGGAAAATTTCCACTGGTTGGAGTCATACTGAGGGCAAAACAAGATGCTATGGTTGTTGGAGGTCAATCATCTCAGTCCCAGAACATCATTGCAGGAGTTCCTCAAGCCCAATAATCTTTGGCTGCTTCATCGATGACCTTCCCGCTATTATAAGGTCAGAAGTGGAGATGTTCACTGATGATTGCACAATGTTCAGCACCATTCACGACTCCTCAGATACTGAAGCAGTCCACTCCCAGATGCAGCAAGACTTGGGCAACATTCAGGCTTGAGCTGATAAGTAGCAATTACCATTCCTGCTACACAAGTGCCAGGCAATGACCATCTCTAACAAGAGAGAATCCATTCACCTCCCCTTGACATTCAATGATATTACCATGCTGAATCCCCCACTGTCAATATTCTGGGGGTTAGCATTGTTCAGAAACTGAACTGGAATATTCATATAAATACCGTGGCTACTTGAGCATGTCAAAGGCTAGGAATCCTGTGGTGAGTAACTCAAACCCTGACTCCCCAAAGTCTGTCCACCATCTACAAGGCACAAGTCAAGAGTGTGATGGAATAGTCTCCACTTGCCTGGATGAGTGCAGCTGCAACATCACTTAAGAAGCTTGACACCATCCAGGACATAGTAGCACACTTGATTGGCACTCCATCTACCATCTTCAACATTCACTCCCTCCACCACCGACACACAGCAGTGGCAGTGTATACCGTCTATGAGATGGACTGCAGAAACTCACCAAGCCTCCTTAGACAGCACCTTCCAAACCTACAATCGCTACCATCTAGCAGGACAAGGACAGTAGATACATGGGAACACCACCACTCCAAGTTCCCCTTTAAGCCACACACCATCCTGTCTTGGAAATATATCTCCACTCCTTCACTGTTGCTGGGTCAAAACCCTGGAACTCCCCTCCTAACAGCACTGTGGGTGTACCTATGCACATGAACTGCAGCGGTTCAAGAAGGCGGCTCACCATCACATTCTCAAGGACAACCAGGGATGAGCAATAAATGCTAGCCTAGCCAGCGATGTCGACATCCCGTGAAAGAATCAAAAAAAGACTCTTTACTTCCTCTTGACAACTTTCTTTCCTACCTACCTAGTTTGCTGTCATCAACAAATTTACTTATCATACATTTGGTCCCCTCATCCAAGTGATTGATATAGATTGTAAATAGTTGAGGTCCCAGCACTTTTCCCTGTGGCACTCCACTAGTTACAGCCCGCCAACCCAAAGGATTACCTTTTTATCCCTAACTTCTGCTTCCTATTAGCTAACCAATCCTCAATCCATTGTAATATGTTATTCCCTACACCATGAGCTTATTTTCTGTAGCAACCTATGATGTGGCACCTTATCAAATGCCTTTTGGAAATTCAAGTACGCTACATCGACAGATTATCCACTTTGCTTGTTACTTCCTCAAATAACTCTAATAAATTAGTTAAACTCAATTTTCCTTTCACAAAACCGTGTTGACTCTGCCTGATCCCATTATGATATTCTAAGCATCTGGCTATAACCTCCTTAATAATGGATTCTTGAAACTTCCATATGACAGGTGTTAGGCTAACTGGCTAAGTTTCCTGCTTTCTGTCTCCCTTCTTTTTTGAATAAAAGTGTTACATTTGCTATTTTCCAATCAACTGGGACTTTTTCCAGAATCTAAGGTATTTTGGAGGGATGCCTCTACTATCTCTGCAGCCACTTCTTCTAGAATGCAGATCACCAGGTCCTGGAGACTTGTCAGCTTTTAGATCTAATAGTTTTCCCAGCACCTTTCCCTGGTAATGGTGATTGCTTTAAGTTCTTCCCTCCCCTTCACCTCTTGATAGTCAAATATCCTTGGTAAGTTTTCTAAGTCTTCTACAGTGAAGACAAACACAAAATACCTGTTCAATGCTTCTGCCATTTCAATTGTTTCCCATTATTAATTCCTCAGACTCACTCTCTAGTGGACCAAGACTCGCTTTAGTTACTCTTATCCTTTTTAAATATCTGTCAAGACTCCTACTATCTGTTTTTATATTTCTAGATAGCTTTCTCTCATACTCTAATTTCTTTCTCTCTTCTTTTTTGAGTCTTTCTTTGCTGGTTCTTAATATCTGTCCAATCTTCTGTCCTGCCACTATTGTGTAGTGCTTCTTACAATCTGATGCTACCCTTAACTTCCTTATTTAGCCACGGATGATCCATCCTTCTCAAAGAGCCTTTCTTTCTTGCTGGGATAAATCTTTGCTGAGAGTTATTAGCTATCTCCTTAAAAATCTATCATTGCACCTCAACAACCTTTTAATCCAGTTTTCCCATTCACTTAAGCCAACTCTGCCTTCATTTCATTATAATTACTTTTATTTAGGTTTAAAACATTCCAAAATGTAAAATTCTCTTCAATATTCAGGTCCCAGTCTTGGTCAACCAAAGCCGGAGTTTTCTGGTCCCTCCCACCAGTGGGATCTTCCAGTCTCGCCAAAGTCAATGGACTTTTGAATGGCTCACCGCATCTGCCACGGCAGAACCCGCCACACCAGGGCCGGAAAATCCCGTCCCATGTCTTTATAATGGATATCAGGTCATGCATATTTATTTCGACCTATTGCAATGCTTCATCTATTTTGCTATGAATGCTGCGTGCGTTCAGATACAGAGGCCAGAATTTTCTGTCCCAGTTGGCGTCAGTCATCATGGCAGGCATGAGCGGATCATATGGTGAGGCCAAAAATATTTTTACGCTGTCGCGAAAGCAGTTTGAGATCGTCCGCTCTACCTGTCGGAAAGCTGCATTTCCGCCGCTGGACGTCGGGAACATCATTTTAATACGTTTGCATCTAATTATGAGCCCTTATTGCCAGAATCATCCCCCACACTGGATCATCCAGGTAAGACAGCGTGATTGCACGCTGACATGTTTCACGCCTGTACATAAGCAACGTGCACCTGGTGAGCTGCACTTCATTCGGGTCCTCGAGGTTTGTTTGCCTACCTTGCTTTGGGCAGCACTCACAGTCATCAGCGCCAGGCTTCGTAGCCAGTACCACATCACAGGCAGGTTTCTACTGACCAGACCAGCTGTAAGGTGGGGTGGCTTTTTAACGGCTGCAGGACTAGGGCTTTCTTGGGGAAAGAGGAGAAGTGGCCTCAGGCAAGGGAAGATACTGCAGGGCAAGGGCTGTACTGGGGAAGGGGGGTATCCCAGGGTGTGTGTGGGGGCACACGTTGATCTGTGCAAGTGGCCTCACGGTGGCAAGGGCTGAGAGGCGGTCTCCAGGGGAGATGAGGCCAGGTGGAGATATGATAGTGTGTGTGAGTGAATGGTGATGTTCCTTGAGGTAGCAGTGAGTGAGATGTGCGATGGGCTTGTGAGTGTGTGAGTTTAGCGTGATGAGATGGTTGTCTTACCCTGGTGGCACAGATGAAATCATTCATCCTCTTTCTGCACTGGATGGGTGACCTCTTCCCTGCAACACTGGCACTGAGTACCTCTGCCACTTACTCCCAAGACGGAGTGATAAGGTTGATGGGCCTCCTGCAGCCAGAGTGAGGTTAGAGGACATTGCGGCGGGCCTCCACGGTGTCCAGAAGGCATTCCAGGGATGCATCACTGAATCAGGGGGCTGCAGCATCTTGGCTTTTGGTGCCATGTCTTCACTGGTGCCCTCCTGGGCTACAAGCATTGAGAAGTGTGTGCGCAGTTGCAGTTTAAATATGGTGCCCTGAGAAAGCGACGAGGTAACGGCATGGCGGGCATATCGGAGGCTGCCTGCCAGCGAGACGCGTGTTTCCTGTGGCTGCATAATTAACGAGGCGGGAATGGGACAATATGGCGGAAAATGCCACCATTGCAGCCGGAGGGTAAAACGTCGTTTTTCCACCCGCTACTGCTCTTAGTGCAAATCCAGGATGATTCTGCCTATAGTCTTTAACTCTGTCTTTCTACAATGTTTGCAATTTCTGGCCTTATCTGTTGGTGCACTCTTAAATGTGTGTGCTGTATGTAAATGGGGACTAACCTTAATGGCATGTTCTTCGGTAATGGTGAGACTTTGTTGTAATTACCCATGTAATTGCTAACTCTTACATAGATGAACTGTTAATTCAGGGATTAGAAGCAAAGATTTAAATAATAAATGCCAAAGTATGGATTAAGAAATTGGTCTTGGAAGAGTGAACATTTCTCACATCTTTCAAAAATTCATTAGTCATGTGACTTCTGCAAAAACTCCCATTTCAAAATATTAATTACTACTGTATAAAATAAGACAAGATGTATAAAACTACACATTTTTCTTCATATATTTCTTTTAGCGGTTTACCCAACCTCAAATGTTGGTACCAAAATGCTACTGTAATCATTAAATGATTATTGTGCGTACTTATAAAAACTAAACATGTGTAAATTTGTGGGAACACAGGAATATGAGTGGACCATTACTGTGGCTGTTTACTGGGGTGAATGTGGTGTGGACTGGAACTTCCATTGGCTGCATGGATGGATCTCTGTCCTGTCTCATATTTTATAGGAAGTAGGCTCCAGGGCTTCCCACCCCAGGGAGGGAGGAAGACAGATATTACTGTGGCAAGTTGATAAGTTGCAACTCTAAATTATTTCTTTCAAAAGAGCTCATTTTGAATTTGACAGTTTCCCAATGAGAATCAATAACAATGTAATTAATTATTACAGGAAATTGGGTTCTGAAATGACAGAGATCCCATTTTTGACAGGGTTAGGTATTGACATACTTGCACCATGCATAAGTGCACAACGACAGGGGCAAAGGAGATAGGACTGATGGGGATTCCAGTGAATGATGCCATTTTGCCAATCCCAGCCCTTTCTGATGGAATATTGCAATGATGCACAAAGAGAGTGTCAACCTGGCTTAACCACACCCCCAAATGGGCATATTCTGTGAGTTCACTAGACCACACCCCACCCCATGGTCAAGGAAATTCAGACTTTGATATTTTGTAAAACTAAATTGAAGAATCAAACCTACAGATGTTGTGCTTAATAATCTGAGTGGAAGTCTTTAAAGGCCAAGCTTGTCAAGTTGCATGCACACCTTAACGTATAATCTATGTTACAGGATAAATATTATTCCACTGCCTTAAATATTTCTGGAATGTTTTGTAAATAAATGCTCTAAAACATCTAATGGCAACATACCAAATTTTCCTTTCTGAAGTACCAAAGCTCTTTGACAATCTTACACTGTTTTGGATGGGTCTTAGCTACTAAGCCCTCTAACACGCCTCCCTTCAGTTTTTTCCCTCCCTTCCGACTGGTCATTTGGTGCTGTCCAATTTTCCATTATGGAAAAGTAAGCAGGTTGGTCTTCTTTCAGGCCTTTACCTGTGATGGTCTCAAGATGATCACAGCAGGATTACAAAAATAACCTGAGGATGCTTTTTTTCTCGTCTGGAGAGCCTCTGGCTCCTACTTGTGTCTCCCTACAACTCAGCTGATTCAGGCCAATCAAATTTCCAACCAATGGACAAACTGTTTCAGAGGCACAAGTACTCTGGCAGTGTCTGAAATAAATTTTTGCTTTTATTGGTTTGGTGAGATTTATCACAAATATTTTACACATGAGTTTTCATAACTATCTAAATTTGCCAATTCCTGTATCTTGTATCTCTGTTAGCCAGCGAGGGGCATGAAAGCTGATCTCTGCCATCGACTGATTCATTAGTTGTACAAATGATGGAGGGCAGGAGAACCAAACAGAAAAAGAATGATTATAATAACAGAACATTAAAAAGTAGATGTGAAATGCATTCATGGGCTTTGAGGGATTGGTAAGCATATAAACTAAAGAACCAAGATTGCATGAGTAGGAGGTGCAGGTTAAAAGAATTGGAAACAAAGATCTAAATGATTAGAAAGGGAACAGCAAAATACTGAAGATGCTGTAAACCTGGAATAAAAACAGAAAATGCTCCAAGTACTCAGCAGGTCAGGCAGAATCTTTGGAGAGAGAAGCTAGAGTTAATGGACCTGATTTTAACAGTGTGCAAGTGATGGGTTAAAATTGGGCCCAATGTTTCCGGTTTATGATCTTCTGTCAGAAGTGGAAAAGATTAGAGATGTAACAGATTTTAAGCAAGTAACCTCCCCTTCCCCCTTTTCTCTGCCTCTGTACTTGCTTCAAATCTGTTACATTTCTAACTTTTCCCAGGCCAGGATTTCCTGGTCGGCAAGCAGGGACTGGGGCCCACTCACCAAAGTGTAAAATGGCACAGGATGATGTCGGGCGGAACTCCCGATGTCAGCCCGCCTCATTTCAATTTTTAGGTCGGCAGGGGTTCAGCCGAATCAGCTGTGTGGCCGCCAATCTGTCAATGGCCAATTGAGGCCATTGACAAAGTAGTTAAAGTAATTAATGGACCTGTCTGTCCAACCTTAAGGTTGGAGGACAGGCCAGGAACCCTGGTGGGCTTAAGAAAAAGCATGAAACCTCATCCATGGGCAGGATGAAGTTTCAAGTAGGTTTTAACATTTTTAATAAAAGTGTCAATGAAAGTTTTGGACGTATCCCAGCTCATGTGACAGTGTCACATGAGGGGACATGTCAGGGAAATTTATCTCTTCTGTTTTGAAAATTTTTTCACACTGCAGCTGGTCTCCCTGCGGCAGCACTTAGCCTCAGAGGGATGAGTGCGCTCTTTCATGCACATACGCATAGCGCTTCCTTGAGGACGTCACGCTGGATGGGCCTTAATTGGCCCATCCACATAAAATGGCGGTGCGCCAACTGGGAGCACCGACCGGAGGCGAGCCTCCGTGCGCTCACTCCTAAACATCCCTCCCAATGGGGGGAAAATTCTGCCCCCAGTTCTGATGAAAAGTCATCGACCTGAAATGTTAACTTTATTTCTCTCGGCACAGAGGCTACACTTCCAGCATTTTCTATCTATGAAATAGGACTACAAGCTGGTATTTTATACCTGCCCCCTGGGAGCCAGCTGGCATGGGATGGGGCGGGGGGGGAGGCAGGTGGCATAAAATCAGGTGGTGTGGCATGGAGTGCTGTGCCCATTGTCTAACTAGTATTTTATCAATGGCAGGATAGGTGTCACGAGGCTCACACTCCCTTGGGTCAATTAAGGCCATTAAGAGGCCAATTAAGGGCATCCTCCAACCACCATTAGTAATTTACCAGCATCAGGGAGGGTGTCCATGCCATGTGGTGCTGGCTGCTGGCTCGGTGGGGGTCTCCTGTTCAGGCACCCTATGCCCAATGGAGACCCCCCCCCAATGGAATTGGCTACCTCCTGCTGGTCAACCCCCAACTGGCCTTCCAATTGGCAGCCCCCACCACTCCTTGCTAGGGCCTGCTTGACTCATTATCTGGCTTCTTCCATGGCTCCTTATAGGAGACTGGCTGTAGTCCTATAGCAGTAGCTACTGTTCCCAGTGACACTGCAGGGACTGGAGATCTACCAGCCAACTGATTAGCTGTAAGTTCTTGAAAGTGGGACATCTTCCCACATGGGGACGAAAGCCACTACTGAGAGATCTGCTCAGGGCTTATAGGGCAGAAGCAGACTCGCCCCCGACTTTTCTGCCAGTGGGTGCGGCCACCATCTCCACAAAAACTTTAGCCTCAGTGGCAGAGTGCGAAATTAGCAAAGGGAACAGATAAGTGTGAGAGGATAGTGGAAAAAAATCCAAAAGAGCAGGACAGAAAAGATGAAAAGAAAATAGGTGAACAACAGAGCCAGTGTTTCTTTGGCCTTGTTTCCTCTTCAAAAAACACTAATATGATATTAGTAGCTGTGGCATATCAAGCACTTTAATTTTATTTTAGCAATAGTACTTTATATCAACCAGTTTTAAGATTAGAATAAACATTTTTATATTATCAAATGTCATAAGACTCTGATTCCCTTAAAGTGGATCAATACCTTTGCAATTCAGAGACCACAGTTGTTATGATCTTGAAGGAGACCATCAACTTTAAAAAACAAATTTGAACTCCCAGTTATTAACTGAAAGAATTACCCCACAAGGTTTTTACGTTTTAAACAAAGAAGTAATTAATCAGAGCAAGTACTACTTACTTAACATTATATTTCATAAACATTTATTCTTTAAGTCTGAAAATCTCAATAGCACACTTCTTGTTCTGCTTTTATTTTCACCCAAAAGATTTGCTATGCTTTACAGGATCTTGAGGGTTCCTTCACTTTCTTGGGACCAAACCAAGATATGTCACAGCTCTCAGGAATTACTCCGGTTCTCCTAGTGTACCCACGCAAGGTATAAGATTTCTTGGGGCCCTTCCACTGGCATCCAGCTAAGTGGCCCTCCAACTCTCTTTCAGCATCTGACAATTATGGACACCCCAGTTCAATCATGGGTCTCACTGTTTACTTACTTAGTGATACCATATTCAGAGAACACCTTTGCTCCTGGTAGCCCTTTGCTACTGGCCTCAGCTGCTTCCAAGCACCAACTGCCGCTGGTTTCTCTCTCTGCCTGTTTCCAAACTCTTCCAGCTCCAGGCACGAACTGCCTCTTTTCTGTGAAAAATCACACAGATAAACCCAAAACAAAAAAAAGCTAAACATGTCTCCCTGCAATCTAATCTCACAGCAACGAGAAATACCTAGGGTCTCCCAGATAGAGATTTCAACTCATTAACTTCACCTTCGAAAACATCCCTTTAAACCCCTTATGAAGGCAACCGAAGGCATCTTGTCTCCAACGAGAAACTCAGGAAGGGGCCATCCATTGTTTAATGCTTCCACATCTCTAACTCAAATTCCTTTAAATAAGCACAGGCCATCCTTTGAAAGGCAATTACTTCAGGTCTGTTTATCAGCTTCTCAACTGGGGTTTCCATTCATCTTACATTTAACAATTCAACGCCCAAACTAAAAGCTATACTCCTAAAACATATGAATCATGAAATTAGACATTTTTGCAATGCAATTTTAGTAGCAAGGATAGAATAGTTAAAATTTGTCCGTGTTGGAATGTACTCAAGGTTGCTTAAAAACAATTTCTAAGTCACATGAAATCAAATACTGCAGTAAAAACATGAAAAGTTGGTATTTAGGAATGATTGATTACAAGTTGATCATGGTGTAATTCTTGATGTGCAAAAAATTCACAGCATCATTCTTGAAGAGGTATTCTGTAGTTAAATGAGAAAACATTATTTTACAGAAATGTGACTCTCATTGAAGGATGTGATTAAATTCAAAGGTTGATTAAGAAAGACTCTAGATTACTAAACTATTCTAGATTACTAAACTATTCTAGATTACTAAATCAAATGGCACCATTTGTGTGCAATCAGAAATGAGTTAACAGCCCAGTGGGTTCATCACTTCAAGGTTTCTAGGGAACATTGTCCAATTTGTGAAGAATTATTTTCCAAGTTTGACTTGCATCTATTCATTAAATGTCAAAAACCAATCTGTTCATGTGACAAAGGTAAGGAGACAAAGCTATTAGGTAGGCAGTTCCAGGATTTTGGCTCAGGGACAATGAAATAATATATGTCCAAGTTGGGATGGTGTGTGACTTGAAAAGGAATCTGGAGATAATGGTCTTGCCAATGGCCTACTGCCCTTATCCTTCCAGGTGGCAGAAATCACTGGTTTGGGAGATTTAACTGAACCAGTTCCATTGAGTTTTTTTAATATTCATCAAGGTTCAGGGACATCAGCATTGAGAAACAATGCTTTTCCACCACTTTTCCATCCAACGTCCTGATCAAGCATCCTCAAGTCTGCTATGGCATGGTCCAGACACAGAGTGAAGCTCTTTCTACATAGCTATAGAAGTGTACCTCATATGGAATCCAACTAAAGGATCCAAATGCCACAATGTGATATGCCATTTTGTAAACCAAGTTTGTGGCCTTAACGAGTAAGATTGCCAGTTTCAGACCAAGCAAATGACAGTTCTATTTTGTGGGCCCATGGCCTCTAGGAATGTGGAGGTCTTCTGGCTCAGTATTTAGCATCCCTGCCTCTGAGTCAGAAGTTCTGGGTTCAAGTCCCTCTCCAGGACTTGTTGGCCATGGAAGGAGTATTCATGATGTGGCCAAATAGTTTGACAATCAACTTGTTAATCCTTCCAACATACCCATGGTAGGTGGTAGGAGTGGGAGAGATTCCTGCTCAGCCATGCTTGATGTGGAAGGGTGTCCTTCAAACCACTTGTCTCTCTTTGAAGCAGAAGGAGATGCCTATGGTCCTTTGAAGACAATGGCTAATAATGGATGGACGGCCACGAGGAACAGAGCAGAAACTAGCCAAACTCATTATACATAAGACTGTGACAGCCAGTAGAGTGTGAAGATGTTATGTGATGGATATATATATAAATCCATCCCATAATGTCTTCTCATTCTAAAATTTGACCTCTGTTTGGTTTGCACATGTCAGACAGGAGGCGGACTGTAAAAAACTGTTATCTGTGGAAAGACAATACAAATCCACCATACTATAACCCTAAATCCATGGTTAATTTTAGCTAACAGTTTCAATTAATATAAGGATCCTGCAAAAGTAATGATACAGCAGAGAAGATTTTCTTGCTTTTAGTGTGTCAAGGTCAAAATAAATAAGACACATGAGAGCTTAGGATTTAAAGTTGGGCTCTGGAGATAGCTCGTGCTTAGTTTTTATTGGTTTTTGTCCACACTCAAAACTTAAAGTGTTTTATTCTGACCAGCTGAAGCTAAAGTCTAGGAAGTTAAACTTTGCCCAGTACATTCATCTAGATATGAGAGAGAAGACAACTTTATTCTATATCTCATGGATACTGCAAATAATGCCGAATGTTACAATGTGATGCACTTTATTTTTCTGTGTGAGTCAATGGGCGAAATTTAATGCCCTCTCCTGTGGCGAGTTTGATGGTGGGAGGGTGGCAGCTGGGAACCCCACTGACTTCCTGCCTCCAGCCTGATTAAGTCTGTGGCTGGCCTTCCTGCCCTAATGTCCACTTAAGGGCCTCGTCCCATCGCCGCTGGTATTAACCCAGCGGCTGGCAGGGGACATGCCATTCAGGGGACACAACAAGCAAACCCATGTGGGGTTGATTGTGGGCTCCTTGGGCAGAGGGGGATGGGGTGGGAGCCTTTGTTGCTGAACCCCCTCATCCCCTCTCCATCACTCACCTGTTACCTGGGATCCAGTGATGATATCAGGCCTTGGATTGGTGTCCTATTGGCAGCAGCCACTGCCTCTTCGGCCTCTGACTGGCAAGCAGGACTTAGACCCCCAGGTTTCTTAATCCTTGCCTGAGTGACATTTAATGTGGCGAGCCTTTCCTAAAAGAGGTCATGCGGGGTTCCTGCCTGCTCTCCATCCAGCATGTAAGACCTCTGTCACTTCCATTAAATACCGCCCAATGCCTGTAGTGCCACTAAGTACTATCATGCATTAGTAGCCCATAAGTGTGGTACTGACCTCTGATGTCAGCCTGGCTGTAATTCTTTGAAAACTGGGTATAAAAACAACTAAACCTAAAAATAATGTTGTTAACCTTAGATGTACAGTATAAATCTATCATTAATGTAAGGCAGTAGCTTAAGCTGACTACAATAAACCCAACAGTTATACTGTTAGGCTTTATTTTTCATCTCATTTATCTGGCATTAGCCCTCATTTATCATAACCAGAAAAAGGAATGCGATACATCAAACAACATAGGTCATGCTTGATTACAATTTCATTAGAGAACAACACAATCATATGATTCGCTTTCATCATTGCCATAGGCAGATAGTCTATAAACTTGTAAGATTATGTTGAACTTTTAAACTTAAATTATCAGCATTTGGGAGCTACTCCGGCAACATTTAGAGGAACAGTGGCAATGAGGAGCAGGGATTAAAATCAGCATTAATGACCCCAGACTTTCCAGGTGCACTGCCTGCTTTGGGGCTCACATGGACCATGCCTGCTCCCCTGATTTAATGCAGGTGTGTAATTTTTTATCCCCATTTTTTATTTCTAAGTTGGCCTCTGCTAACTATTCTCGCCTCATTTTGTACAGAACTACCCAAGATTTCTGGTAAGCCAGAAAAATACAGACAGAAGCTCCAACGTTCCATAGAATGCAAGATGCTTCAACAATGAGTTTTTGCACACTTAGTCTTCCAGCCACCCCTGATTTTATGTTGTAAAAAGTTCAAGAATTTATTTGTTGTCATGAAGAGATTTTAATGTCTATAATGTTATTAGAAATTATTTTTAAAATGGAATTGTAGTTGGGTCTGTGTCTATGAGCAGGATCTTCCAGTCAGTGAGCAGGGGCGGGGCCTGCTTGCTGAGGCATAAAATGACACAGGATGACGTTGGGTGGAACTCCTGATGTCACCCCGCATCATTTCCATTTTCAGGTCAGTGGGGGCGCAGCCGAGTCAGCTGCACACCCGCCGACCTGTCAATGCCTATTGAAGCCATTGAGAAACTAATTAAAATAATTAATTGATCTGCCCATCCAATCTTAAGGTTGGGATGAGGTTTCATGAGCGTATTTAAAATTTTAATAAAGGTTTCAGTTAAAGTTATGGACATGTCCCAACTCATGTGACAGTGTCGCATGAGGGGACATGTCAGGGAAATTTTCCTATCATTTTTATTGCAAATTTTAATTTGGAGCCGATCTCCTTGAGGCAGCACTTAGCCTCAGGGAGATCAGTGCGCTCTTTTACGCACATGCACGTGGGTGGGCCTTAATTGGCTCACCCAAATAAAATGACGGTGCGCCCCCAATTGGGGGCATTGATCGGAGGCACGCCTGCCCACACCCGCTCCTGCACTTACCCCCAATGGGAAAGTTTTTCCCTATGTGTTTGACTATGTGTGTCTTAAGTGGATTAAAGCCAGCTAGTCTGGGTGCTTTGATGTATAGTAGTTTGAGATGTTAACTGGGTAAACAGTAAGGAGGATAGAAGGTAAAGTGTAAATTTGCATTTGTTGAAGAAAGCATTCAAGAGTGGGAGTAAAATTTTGCACCTAACTAGAAGATGCCAAGCAATGTGTTTATTTTTTTAGCTTACTAATGAAATTGGCGGAACGAAAGGATATTATAGTTAGGAGATGTAACGTTAAAAGCCTGGTGATACAATGGAAAATTTACATTCAAAGGAAAAGCTAGGTATAAACAGAAAGGAGTTTGTGTGTATAAGGCAGAGGCATTTAAGACCTATCCAGCCCGTAAGCCTATAACTGTGTCTGCAAAGGAAACAAATTGCAAGGATCCTTATTTTGAATCTGTGAGGTCAAATGTGCTTTGTCTGGTTTCTGTTTAAAGTCTATGGGTTATTGTCGCCTTGGTGGAGATTTACCTGGGAATGATTAATTTAGGAATTTGTTTAAAAGTAATTTGTAGACATATTTTGTTTAATTTGTTAAATTAATAGATCCTGAATTCAGAGCTGCATCTCAAACATCCCAATTGAAAATATAGGTTATAACAGTTATTCAAGTTTCCCTCTGGGATTTAACTACTCAGCCTTTACCAACACTCAGCTGTGTCATAACACTTGTAAATTTATAATTCGGCATGAAAATTTATATATATATATATAACATATGTAAATATACATACATACATACCCAATGGAGAGTGCTAAATTACATAATAATTCTGTGTAGTGGGCTGCAAAAAACTCTCTTGCAAACTCAGTACAATTCAAACCAATGCAGACTAGGGTTATCAATTCTGATTGAACTTATTCCTGGAAGTTTCATCACAAGACATCCCACCTCCAATGGTCTTGTGCAATTAAACAGCCTTTCCCCCCATTTCCAATATTTCTAGAACTAATAAACAAAAGTGCTCAAAAGAAAATGATTTTTAGAAAAATATACTCCAATGATTTTTCTCCTGTATAGCAGCATTGGCCAGGAGATTAATTTTTAATTCCTAGAAATCCCAGAACAATGTTACTACCGACCCATGGTCTTGATGAGGATGGCCGACTCCATACTGAAATATCCTATCTTAACTTTGAAGAGATGCGGGTAAGCTTTTACATGCAGTGCCACAGGAACGTTTGTACTTTTGCCATAGTGCCATGTTTATGTCAGGCATGCATGATGCTGCAGCTTCTTTACCACCTTAGCTACAACATTTTGCATTAATCCTTAGTATTGTGGTGTGGTCATTGCTCCGACTTGTTGAATACTCTCTCAAATAGAAGTCTAAATGGAGTTAACCATCACTTGCTGAAACAGGATAACTGGAACTTGTGATGATTATGGAAAATCTGTAACTTGCCTATATGCATCTCAACATAATTTCCCTACATTAGTCTATGTTTATGGTAATCATGTCACTTGGTTCCTCCAGGCTGTAACTTGATGTTATGCTAGCAATTAAACAGAAAAAGCATTTGTTGCAAAATGTATACAATTTATTTGTAGTTGTATTTGTAGCTACATAGTTATCTTATTGATTGTGTAGTAATTCAGCACTTGACCAGATGTATCATATCCTATTTTATATTGTAAAAAAATTGATTTAAATATTCTATGACTTTGCCTGCCACAACTCACCTAACCACACCTAACATGTTGCGAATATGCTTGATATATTACAAATAGTTCTATTATACCAAAACCTCAAATCCATTACTTCGTTTCAATATTTCTACAACACTTATTATATTGCATCTTGATTTGTGATTATGTAAATATGCCACCATTTCCACATTGTCAGGCTTGAGGGGCCATATGTTTTGGCCTCTCCTATTTTTTACATTCTTATGCCGAAGATTTAATATTGCCTGCGTAATAGGCCAAGGTACAGGAGCAGAATGGGGTAAGATTTTTGCACTTTCATTAATACCAGAAATTTTTAAAATTCCTATAGGTTTACGACATTCAGGACAGCATAACACATTATGCTAATAAGGCAGTTTCATATACAAGCAAAATCAATTTGCTTTGCAAATATAAATGCACGTTACCATGGTAAAAGTTATTTCAATCCTGCATTTTGTTTACATAAGCCTGGTTAATGTCACAGCATATATATTTATCTGATTAAATGGATAATGCAAGAGTGCACTATTATACAAAGCAATCAAGAAGGCTAGGGTATATTCTATTATGTTCGGTGTCAATAAATCTTCCAACAAAATTAATTTCTTTCAACTTCCACTCACTCTTTATGTCGTTATCTGATTAAGAGAAAATTACTTATTCACTTACCTACTTAGGGTCTGAAGTTACTCTTTTAGCAGACGTTGATCTTGCATTTCCAGGAATTGAGGTCATATGCAGCCCAAACCAATGGGATGAAGGTCTCTGTCTGTTGGCTGGAATGGTCCTGTGTGAGTACAAAATCCTGCATGAATTAGCAATTTCACTCAAATTTTGGTGTGGGAAAGGGGAAAAAATCCACATTGGTCCAGGAAAAGGTCCTGTCTGAGTATGGACTAAGACTCCTTATTGGCTCAGAGCAGAAGGAATTTTAATCTGCACGTTGCTGTGGTATAACTGACCAGACACTGAATATCTGAAATGGGAAGTGTTTTATTCCTTAGCATTAATCTCTCTCAATCTTACAAATTTGGATCTTGCCTTATATACCTTCAAGGATTCAGTGAGATCAGTTGCTGCATAAACAATCTGCTTGTTTTATTATGTGGGAGTTGACTCATGCTACCTTGTATCTCATTGTATGATAGCATGACCCAGCAGCATAACAACATGATCTGAACTAGATATTCAAATATGTGCTTCTTTCATCTCCCTGAAAGCAACATTTGATGAGATAAGGTGGGATACAAATTTCTAGGTTGCTCTATTAGTCAATACACAGAAAGCAGTTATGGTCAGGTAATCAGTATAACATATCCTTGCATAAGAGTACAAATGAAAGGAGATGCCATGTTTCTCTTAATAAGTATGAACAATTGACTTAGAAAATCATAGAATGATCAAAATCAACATGGTTTTACGAAAGTGAAATCATTTTTGAAAAATGTATTGGAGTTTTTTTGAGGATGTAACTAGTATGGTAGACAAAGGAGAACCAATAGATGTGGTATAACAAAAACAGAATTACCTGGAAAAACTCAGCAGGTTCGGCAGCATCAGCGGTGAAGAAAAGAGTTGACTTTTCGAGTCCTCATGACCCTTCAATAGAACTGGGTGAATCCAAGGAGAGGGGTGAAATATAAGCTGGTTTAAGGTTGGGGGGTGGGGTGGTGGGTTGGGTGAGGGGAGAGAAGTGGAGGGGGTGGTGTGGTTGTAGGGACAAGCTAGCAGTGATAGGAGCAGATAATCAAAAGATGTCACAGACAAAAGAACAAAAGAACACAGAGGTGTTGAAGTTGGTGATATTATCTAAATTAATGTGCTAATTAAGAATGGATGGTAGGGCACTCAAGGTATAGCTCTAGTGGGGGTGGGGGGGCATAAAAGATTTAAAAATAATGGAAATAGGTGGGAAAAGAAAAATCTATATAAATTATTGAAAAAAATAAAAGGAAGGGGGAAGAAACAGAAAGGGGGTGGGGATGGAGGAGGGAGTTCAAGATCTAAAGTTGTTGAATTCAGTATTCAGTCCGGAAGGCTGTAAAGTGCCTAGTCGGAAGATGAGGTGCTGTTCTTCCAGTTTGCGTTGGGCTTCACTGGAACAATGCAGCAAGCCAAGGACAGACATGTGGGCAAGAGAACAGGGTGGAGTGTTAAAAAGGCAAGCGACAGGGAGGTTTGGGTCATTCTTGCGGACAGACCGCAGGTATTCTACAAAGCGGTTGCCCAGTTTACGTTTGGTCTCTCCAATGTAGAGGAGACCGCATTGGGAACAACAAATGCAGTAGACTAAGCTGGGGGCAAGTGAAATGCTGCTTCACTTGAAAAGAGTGTTTGGACCCTTGGACGGTGAGGAGAGAGGAAGTGAAGGGCAGCTGTTGCATCTTTTGCGTGGGCATGGGGAGGTCCATAGCTGGGGGTTGAGGAGTAGGGGGTGATGGAGGGTGTCCCGGAGGGAATGATCCCTACGGAATGCCACCAAGGGGGGTGAAGGGAAGATGTGTTTGGTGGTGGCATCATGCTGGAGTTGGCAGAAATGGCGGAGGATGATCCTTTGAATGCGGAGGCTGGTGGGGTAATAAGTGAGGACAAGGGCGTCCCTATCATGTTTCTGGGAGGGAGGAGAAGGCGTGAGGACGGATGCGCGGGAGATGGGCCAGACGCGGTTGAGGGCCCTGTCAAAGACCATGGGTGGAAAACCTCGATTAAGGAAGAAGGAGGACATGTCAGAGGAACTGTTTTTGAAGGTAGCATCATCAGAACAGATGCGACGGAGGCGAAGGAACTGAGAGAATGGGATGGAGTCCTTACAGGAAGCGGGGTGTGAGGAGCTGTAGTCGAGGTAGCTGTGGGAGTCGGTAGGCTTGTAATGGATATTGGTGGACAGTCTATCACCAGAAATTGAGACAGAGAGGTCAAGGAAGGGAAGGGAAGGGAAGTGTCAGAGATGGACCATGTGAAAATGATGGAGGGGTGGAAATTGGAAGCAACATCAATAAATTTTTCCAAGTCCCGACGAGAGCATGAAGCAGCACCGAAGTAATCATCGATGTACCGGAGAAAGTGTTGTGGAAGGGGGCTGGAGTAGGACTGGAACAAGGAATGTTCCACATACCCCATAAAGAGACAGGCATAGCTGGGGCCCATGCGGGTAACCATAGCCACACCTTTTATTTGGAGGAAGTGAGAGGAGTTGAAGGAGAAATTGTTCAGTGTGAGAACAAGTTCAGCCAGATGGAGGAGAATAGTGGTGGATGGGGATTGTTCGGGCCTCTGTTCGAGGAAGAAGCTAAGGGCCCTCAGGCCATCCTGGTGGGGGAGGGATGTAAAGAGGGATTGGACGTCCATGGTGAAGAGGAAGCGGTTGGGGCCAGGGAACTGGAAATAGTTGATGTGACGTAAGGTGTCAGAGGAATCATGGATGTAGGTGGGAAGGGCCTGGACAAGAGGAGAGAGAAGGGAGTCAAGATAACGAGAAATGAGTTCCATGGGGCAGGAGCAAGCTGACACGATCGGTCTATCGGGACTGTTCTGTTTGTGGATTTTGGGTAGGAGTTAGAAGTGGGCCGTCTGAGGTTGGGCGACTATCAGGTTGGAAGCTGTGGGAGGAAGATCTCCAGAGGAGATGAGATCAGTGACAGTCCTGGAAACAATGGCTTGATGTTCAGTGGTGGGGTCATGGTCCAGGGAGAGGTAGGAGGAAGTGTCTGCGAGTTGACGCTCAGCTTCCGCGAGGTAGAGGTCAGTGCACCAGACAACAACAGCACCACCCTTGTCAGCGGGTTTGATGACAATGTTGGGGTTGGACCTGAGAGAACGGAGTGCAGTAAGTTCTGAGAGAGACAGATTAGAATGGGTGAGAGGAGCAGAGAAATTGAGACGACTAATGTCGTGCCAACAGTTCTCAATGAAAAGATCAAGAGAAAGTAAGAATCCAGAGGGAGGGGTCCAGGTAGAGAGAGAGGTAAGAATCCTTTCAAGTGAAGCAGCATTTCACTTGCATTTCCCCCAACTTAGTCTACTGCATTCGTTGCTCCCAATGCAGTCTCCTCTACATTGGAGAGACCAAACGTAAACTGGGCGACCGCTTTGTAGAACACCTGTGGTCTGTCCGCAAGAATGACCCAAACCTCCCTGTCGCTTGCCTTTTTAACACTCCACCCTGCTCTCTTGTCCACATGTCTATCCTTGGCTTGCTGCATTGTTCCAGTGAAGCCCAACGCAAACTGGAAGAACAGCACCTCATCTTCCGACTAGGCACTTTACAGCCTTCTGGACTGAATATTGAATTCAACAACTTTAGATCTTGAACTCCCTCCTCCATCCCCACCCCCTTTCTGTTTCTTCCCCCTTCCTTTTATTTTTTTCAATAATTTATATAGATTTTTCTTTTCCCACCTATTTCCATTATTTTTAAATCTTTTATGCCCCCCCACCCCCACTAGAGCTGTACCTTGAGTGCCCTACCATCCATTCTTAATTAGCACATACGTTTAGATAATATCACCAACTTCAACACCTCTGTGTTCTTTTGTTCTTTTGTCTGTGACATCTTTTGATTATCTGCTCCTATCACTGCTTGTTTGTCCCTACAACCACACCACCCCCTCCACTTCTCTCCACCTCCCCCCCCCCACCAACACCCGCAACCTTAAACCAGCTTATATTTCACCCCTCTCCTTGGATTCACTCAGTTCTGTTGAAGGGTCATGAGGACTCGAAAGGTCAACTCTTTTCTTCACCGCTGATGCTGCCAGACCTGCTGAGTTTTTCCAGATAATCCTGTTTTTGTTCTGGATTTCCAGCATCCGCAGTTTTTTGTTTTTATCTCTTTGTTTAGATGTGGTATACTTGGATTTCCATAAGACATTGAATAAGTTGCCACACAAAAGGTTAATCACCAGGATAAGGGCTCATGGGGTTAGGAGTAATTGATTAGCATGGATAGAGAACAGGTTAATGGACAGGAGACAAAGAGAAGAAGTAAACAGGGCACTTTTAATCTGGCAGTTATATTATAGTACTGTTGGGTAGGAGTAGTTTCAACAAATTCTTAAGGACTGCTGGCTGCAAAACACTAACATTATTGTAAGATATTTACAGTTATAAGTACACCCTACACTATCTTCTGACCATGCTTACATTCTTTGAGTCTCTGATAACTTCCTTTCATGACATTAAAGACTGTTACAGTAAACCCTTAATGGGACTCAGTCAAACATGCACCATTATACTACAGCAGGCTGTGACTAGTGATGTCCTGCAACAATCAGTGTTGGGGCCTCAGCTGTTTACAATCTACCTCAATCACTTAGACAATACAAAGTTAGGCGGGAATGAAAACTGTGAGGAGGACACTGTAATGGCACAGCGGATGGTAAATGCTGAACTGTTCAAATCCCAGGAGGAAACTTGAAACAACTGCCACAACTATTTTACAATTTGTATTTATTTCGAGATGCATGCCTAGAATTCAGTAGTAATAAGACCACTGAGTGTTATGGTTTCTTACAAAGCTAAATTAAACCTTTATTAATAAAAAAAATGAGCATATACATAGGCTTAGAAACTACTACTATGATAACTCCTAGCTCCCCTTGTTAATCTAACTCCCATTTACACCTCTGTTTAGGTAACAGTAAAACACATAGATATTAAAACACACTGGCAAAGTAACATGATACCCTGAACAATCGAATTCAAAGTGAGTTTTCTTCACTTCAGTTCGTGCAGACAGCAACTTGAAGCTTAGAGGCTGGATGCTTTTCATACTTTTTAGATCTTAGAAATCCTTCCTCTTACACATACCTCATCTCCTTTATAATGTTCCTCCTTTTTAACATAAATCCCATTGTCTCAATATGTCTTGTCAATTCTACTTTTCTAATAATAAAAATCTTTCATGATACCAATTTCTATCAATAATCTTTGGGAAAAATAAACACACTGCCTTCTTCTGGCTAAGTGTAACATTTCACTACCTCTTTTGAAATTCAAATTACTCCTGTTTATCTAAAAACGCAAATTTTCCTTTTACACCTCACATTCTAAATCTTCAGCCATGTTTACCTATTTAAGATTTCAAACCTACCTTCTCTTCTGACACCTCAAAGCCTTGAGAAGAGCTGCCTTTAATTCAATTAAGTCACGCATGCATGCGCACACATGCACACGCCATTCCTACCTTACAATAAATTCCAATAACATTATGAAAATTATTTTTTTTCCCTGACATCCCCCTCCTTACTAAAAAATGTACTAACAATTTAAAAAATGGCTTCATTTTCTTAACCCATCTTACATTACCACCTGTACTTATTACACGATTACATAACCAGATGCATGCATTAACATAACAATATATATACACAAATCCTTTGTATCAACAGAAATCATTCCAGTCCAGTGTCCATGTTTTAATTGTCCAATTTTCCCTTTAAGCTTCAAACTCTCGACAATGCATCAGATTTTCTCATCAAGCCCATTAATAACCTGCAGATTAAATGGTTGCAGTAATAAACACCACCTGAATTGTCTTGTAGTTCTGTCTCAAAGTTTGTCCAGAAACTTTAAAGGATTGTGGTCTGTATAAACAATTGTTTCTGATGAATTGTTTGCAACGTAAATTTCAAAATGCTGTAATGCTAACACCAGGCCCAAAGTTTCCTTTGCGATCATTGAATATCTTCTCTGTTGTACATTCAACTTCTTTGAAACATTCAACTTCTTTGAAAAATACCCTATCGGTTTTTCAATTCCATTTTCGTCTTCTTGTAACAGTACTGCCCAAGTGTCTATATTGCTTGCATCAAAGGCCATGTTAAATTGCTTGGCATAATTGGGTACTGCCAAAACTAGTATTGTAGTCAATACAGTTTTCAAACTGTCAAATGCCTTCTGACACTCCTGTGTCCGTTGAAACTTCTTGTTCTTTTTTAATAGTTCAGTCAATGGAGCAACCACACTGGCTAAAATTTGCTGCAAATTTCCGATAAAACCCACTCATGCCTAGAAATCTCAAAGCTTCTCATTTTGTTGTAGGCACTGGGAAATCCACGATGGCCTTGACTTTCACATCTCGGAGCCACATTACCATGTCCAATGTTAAGGCCTGGATACATAACTTGTGCTTTTGCAAATTCACTTTTAGCCAAGTTCATTGCCAAATTAGTTTCTTGCAATCGACAAAACAATTCTTCCAGTTGTTGTAAATGCTCCTCCCACGTCTGACTGAAAACTATCAAGTCATCAATATAAACAGCACAATTGCCCAGACATGCAATTACTTTGTCAGTCTTTGAAATATTGCAGGTGCATTTTTCATACCAAATGGCATGACGTTAAACTGATATAGTCCAACTGGTGTCACAAAAGCCAATATCCTCTTTGCTCTCTCCAGTAACAGTACTTGCCAATATCCTCTCAGCAAGTCAATCTTTGTGATAAACTTTGATTGTCCCACTTTCTCAATGCAATCTTCCAACCACGGTACATGATATGAATCCACTTTTGTCACTGCATTCACCTTTCAATAGTCCACAGACAGGGTGGAATTTTCCCAAAAATGTACTAAGTATGGCGGGTAAAAATGAGTCCTACCCACTGACAAAAATGGCGAGTTTTCACAACGTATCGTCCCGAACCCGACTCATTACTTATTCACTCCCGCAAAACATGCCATTTCTAAGGTGAGCGGGCTCTCATTTGCCCATTCACCATTACCCTGTTGTTGCATTACGCCGGCACCATCTTTAAAAGGCAGCTGCCAGCAAAGCGCTCATTGCCACCAGCTCACCACCGCTGCCTGGAAGACATGGCCAGCAAAGGAAAAAAGACTGCGGCCTCCCACTTCAATGATGAGTCTGTCGAGTGACTGCTAAATGCCGTGGAGGCCCGTCGAGATGTGCTCTACCCCGGCTCTGGCTGAAAGATGTGCAGCAAATTCACCAACCGAGCTTGGGAGGCGGTGGCAGTGGTGGTCAGCACAAATGTCCTGCAGCGGAGGACAGCCACCCAGTGCCGCAAAAGGTTGAATGATCTCCTCCATTCCACCAGGATAAGTCACTCTTCTCATCACTCCCAACCTCCCAACTCATACACTCACAAACCCATCACACATCCACAGGATCCTCACTCATTGCCAGTGCAAGGGACATCACCATTCACTCTTTCACACTCACCGTCATTGTCCTCATCCTGTCCATAGGACCACTCACCACCCACACAGGCCAGGTATACTTATCATCTGGCCCAGCAGGTATCCTGATACACTCTCCCTGTCTCTATCCATGCAGGACAAACTGGCTCACAACAGGAGGGAAAGGCCGCAGACAGGTCAAGGAATGCCGGAAATCAAAGTTATGACAGAATTTGAAAACAAAGTTATCCAGTTGGCCAGCGATGACTGGGACCGGTACTGTGCAGACAGTGAGGTTGATGCTGCTTTACCAAGTGAGGATCCAGCAGTGCAACATCCATCAACCAACCATGCTGTGAATGATGTGTCCTCTTTCACAGGCCACTGCTATGCACTAATTATCTCTCCTTGCTTCCGTAGGAACATCTGCCAAACAGCTGACATAGTCCATGACCCAGGGCCTCCAATCAAGCCTCGAAGAAACCTCTTAAGAGGAATCTGAAGGTACCCTCCCTGAAAACCCATCACAGTGCTCACCCACACCCTTCACTAGCGCAGAGACATACACCTTGGTGGGACATAACTTTAAAGTTTCCCCGGGATCACTATCAGGTGAGCATACCGCACTTTCTGATCCACAGCAGGCAGAGGAAACGACTTCCCAGGTCCCCGGCATATGGAGGATTGCTGGATGCCAGAACAGGTTGAGTCTGAGCCAGATGACGAGCCTCTGGACTTGGTCATGTCACAGTTGCTGGAGCTGCAAAAGCAAACTAGGGAACATCAGGAAGGGATGTTTGCTGCATTCCTCAGATTGCAAGTCATGATGGAGGAGTCTGTCTGTCTTCAGGCTGAGGTGATAGCGCCGGCATTGCAACGCACCGAGGTCAACACTGGCAGGATGGTGGCCAACATGGAGACCTTGGTACAGGACATCACTCCTGCACAGGCTTAACTCCATTGCTGATGCTATAGTTGGCCTCCAACAGTGTGTACGCGAAAGGGGTGCTGGTCAGCTCAATCTCACTCCAGTTACCCCTTCTGCTCACGGAGTCAGGGAGGGGCCCTCAGGCCCATAGGGAGGAGGATCAGCAGGTGAATACTCCAGGGCCATCCACCCGTGACTCTGGGAATGACTGGCTTATCTGAATCCCCTCTTCCTGTGGCCTCCAGCAGTGACTGCTACATGGCCTGCGTTGGCGAGGAGATCGTACCACGTGTGCAGTCCAACTGCTCCGCGGTCCAATAAAGTGGTGGTGCACTTGAAGTCTGTGCTACGGGGATGGGGGGTGGGGTGGGGGGTGGGGTAGTGGTTTGGTGGTGGGGGGTAAGGCACTCACAGCCCTCCCTTGCAATCTCAGCATCCCGGTTTGGACCAGTGTCCCCCATGTCGCAGGTTGACAGGGCAGCCATGCAGTGCACTCATGTCTGGCCATTCAGGAGGTGACCAGCACACTCCGGGAAGCATTAAGGGGCAGTCACACAGGGCCAGGAAAGGTGCTAAGTACAGCCATGAAAACCATATCTCTCTCTCTTCCATGTTTGGTGGCCCTTTGTGCCTCTGTGATGCTTGCATGGGCGGACAGGCTAGGAGCCCGATCCCAATCATGTAACTGTGGCTGTACCTGAACTGTCTCAGTTGCAGAAGCATGGTCAGTTTATACAGGTGTACCTAATACGTGGCCACTTCCCTCACTTACCCTGCTCCCCACCTCGATTAGCTGTGTGAGGGATGCAGTGCCATGGGAGCACTTGCTCCCTCCCACCCACTGACAACGGTCACCTCTGAGGCTGGCCAGCCTTAGCCCCCACCCCCCTCAGCAGTCGCCTCCATGGCCAGGCATCAGTGGCCCCCATCCCCTGGTGCTCCTGAGGCCTGTAAACAACAGGCAAGCTGTAGATAATGATGCTGCTCACTCAACTCAGTTCTCCCAATGTGAAGGCCGCATGTTGTTGCGAAATATGTCGATGTACTTTCCCGCCGATATAGACGGATAATACAGCGGGGTTCCAAGTGCCTGGTGAGATGGCCATTTAATTATATGCTGATGTATTACAATTAGCTCCCTGTCAACTCTTGGTGGGAAACACGGCTCGCCATTGGTGGGCTGAGCGGACGATTGGGACCTGCCTTCACGCCAGTGCACGGCATCCATCTCGCCTGCCGCCGGCATATTCCTTCTTTGCGTTCCATCCGATTTTGGTACCAGCACAATAGGCAAACTTCAGTTATTGCAACTAGACTCAATGATATCATTTTGAAGCATGAATTCGATTTCTTTCTGTACTTGTGATATCTTTGCTGGATTTAATCTATAAGGATGTTGCATTATTGAAGATGAAGCTCCTACACATACATCATGAATAGCTAAATTTGTCCTCCCCCCAGCTTATTCCCACAAATAACTTTGTGTGACTGCAATAGCTTCCCCAAATCACTTTGACACTTGTCTGGAAGGTAACTCAATATTACATTTAAATTTTCAAGTACCTCCTCATTATCCAATTTCATTGGAGGAAAATCAATTTTAAAATCCTGAATTTCTACTTCTTTCTCAATATCTACCATATCTACTTTCTCAATATCTACTTCCTTTTGGTCCTCTTCCCTGTCAAGTACTTTTTAAGCATATTTACATGACACACCTTCTGCTTCTTTCTTCTTTCTGGAGTATTTATTAAATAATTTACTTCACTCAATTTCTTTTCAATCCTGTAAGGCCCACTAAATGTTACCTTTAATGAGTCACCCAGCACTGATAACAGAACTAGCATTTTCTCTCTAGCAACAAAATTCCAAGCTGTAGCTTTCCTGGCTGCTTTCACTTTTATCACTTACTGTGATATCTTTAAAAGTTCCCTAGCCAACTCACATGCTCTGTCCAATCTCTCTCTGAAGTTTGATTCATAATCCAGGAGAGTAGTTTCTGAATTTTGACCCGCCAATTTCTCATGAATCAATTTCAGTGGTCCCCTTACCTCATGACCATTTAGTCAAAAGGACTAAAACCAGCTGATGCATTAGCAGCATCCCTAATAACAAATAACAAGAATGGAATTCCCCATCCTAATCCTGTGAATAATCGTGACTATATGCCCTCATCATAGGTTTGAGAGATTGATGCCTTCTTTCCAAAGCCCCTTGTGACTCAGGATGATAAACTGTTGACTTAAATTGTTTTATCCACAAACTGTTCATTACTTTCTTAAACAGTTGGGACGTGAAATTTGAACACCGATCAGATTGTATTTCTTTAGGTAAACCATATCTTGTAAAAAAATTTAGTCAATTCTTCCACAACTTTCTTTGTTGTAATATTTGTCAAAGGTATCGCTTCAGGAAACTTTGTAGACACATCCATTATTGTCAGTGAGTACTGATTTCCACTCTTAGTCTTAGGGAGTGGTCCTACATAATCAATCATGACCCTAGTAAAAAGTTTTTCAAATGCTGGAATTGGAATTAAAGGTGCCACCTTAATCACTGCTTGTGGTTTTCCTATCACTTGACATGTGTAACATGTTTTACAGAATTTGACTACATCTCTATGCAATCCAGGCCAATAAAAATGTTTTTGTACCTTTGCCTGTGTCTTTCTAATTCCTGAATATCCGCTCATTGGAATTTCATGAGCTATCCTCAGAATCTTATTTCTATATCCAAATGGTATTACAATCTGATACACATCTCATCAGCTTTCATTTGTTGAAGCATGATTAGGCACCATTTTCTCATTAAAACATTACCAAAAAGGTAATTCTGGAATACATTCTACCTCTGTTTGAGTAAGCTGCCTGACATAACTGTTTTATTTGTAAATCCTTTTTCTGTAACTCTAACTGCCTTGAGTTAAACACCTCAGCTGTATTGTCTTCTGTTCCTTCTTACTGAACAATGTTATCAAACACAGCACCAGCTAATTGGAGTTCTACAACTTCTCCCTGCCTTTGAACTTTCTGTTCTTCTTATTTCAGCCTATGAGCCTGTGATCATATTATCACACAATCTTGGAAACAATCCTGGATGCTCTCTCTGCAACACTTCTGTTAAACACATTTCTACGGACTGCTCAACTACCATAGGCATCACCCACATTTGTGACCCAGCCATATCATTACCCAGAATAAATTGAACCCTTGCAATGGGCAATTTTTCCACTACTCCAACAATCACTTCACCTGTTTTTCACTTACTCCTTAAATTTACCTTCCACAATGGAATAAGTTTAGCATCTCCATGAACCCCACTTATTAACACCTGCTACTGCAATAGTCCCTCTGATCAAAAAATATCAATATCCCACACATTAAGGATTGACTAGCCTGTGTCTCAAATTTTTAAATTCTTTACCTACTCCGTCCCATACATATAGAAAGACTTGCCCTTCACATACAAAATCTTTAAACGTTTTGCAACGTGCTCCTCAGAATTCTCTGGGGTAAACTGTGAACACATTCCCACTTCTTTACCTATCATTGATTCTTCCTGTTTTACTTGTATGTAAACCAGTGTTTTTTCCTGTGCTTAAACCTCAGAATCCACAGTACTTTATTTCCAGAACTTTTCTGTACCCCAATAATCCCAACAGATTTTCCCTGCAATTTCCAACAGTGACTTTCAGTGTCCAACTTTAGGACAATGAAAACACCTCAATTTTTGAATGTCACTTCCACCCTCAGCGTCTTCCTTTTCATTCTGAAAAAAAACATCCTGTGAATTTCCACTTTCTCCTTCTCTTCCCTGACTACCCACCTTTCTATTTGCTATGATTTTCTGATTTAAAAGGGTGATTGAAAAAGTTTAGCTCTATAAACTAACTCATAATCATCAGCTATCTCTGCTGCTTGTCTTACCGTTTCAACCCTCTGTTCCTCCACATGAATTCTCACTGCCGAAGGATCTTGAATCTTTGAATTCTTCCAAAATAATTACCTAAGAGCTACATATGCCACTTCTATCTTTAAGGCCCATATCCACCAGTCAAAATTACTTTGTTTTATTCTTTCAAACTCAATATAAGTTTGCCCAGGCTGTTTTCTCATATTTTAAAATTTCTGCCTGTATGCCTCAGGAACCAACTCATATGCACTCAAAATAGCCTTTTTTTTTTAAACCACATCATAGTTCACCAACATTTCTTCTGACAATGAAGCATAAACGTTATGTGCTCTTCCTACCAACCTGGATTGTAACAACAATGTCCAGTTTTCCTGTGGCCATTTCATCTGTTTAGCTACCTTCTCAAATGAAATAAAGAATGCTTCAACATCTCTTTCCTCAAATTTTGGAAGAGCTTGCACAAATTTAAACATCTCCCCTCTGGGTTCCTATCTGGAAATAAGTCCCTTTTCACCTCCTGGTGTCTCTTCTAACTGCCAGCATTTTAAGCTGGAATTCTCTTTCTCTTTCCTGCCTTTCTGCATGTTCCCTTTGAAATGCCCTTTCTCTTTATTTCTCTGCTGCTGCCTCTAGCTCAAGTTTTTTTTTTCATTTGCAACTGAACTTGAGCCCATTCCAATGAACCACCCGTTGGAGAACTATTCCTTCTAATTTCAAAAGCTGTGCTATACCTTCAATTATGTCTGATTTCCTTACCCATGCAGATAACCCTAATTGTAACATATCTGCTAACTCTATTAACTTAGCTTTATTTGCCTTTTGTACCCTAACCAAAGTTACAACTTCAACTCCCAAACAAGTCTTTGCAACTGCCAAAGCCATACTGCAGTCTCACCATTTAAAAAAAATACCACACCAACTCCTGAATTCAAAGCGCTTCTCGTACTCGTAACCTTAAATTCAACAACTCCAAAACAATCCAGGATTTCAAATATATCCCACAAAGAGCCCCCAATTTTGTTATGGCACAGTGGATGGTAAATGCTGAGCTGTTCAAACCCCAGAGGGAAACTTGAAACAACTGCCCCAACTATTTTACAATTTGTATTTATTCCGAGATGCATGCCTTGAATTCAGTAGTAATAAGACCACCGAGTCTTATAGGTTTCTTACAAAGCCAAATTAATAACGATTTTAAGTGCATACATAGCTTTACAAATTACTATGACGATAGCTCTTAACTCCCCTTGTTAATCTAACTCCCAGTTATACCTCCATTAAGACAACAGTAAAACACATAGATTTTAAAAGACAAAGTAACACGATACCCTGTGCTGGGAGTGGGGGGGGAGGGTCTCCCCAACTGTCAAAGTACGTTCTTTCGCGCGTGCGTGAGAAAGAGCGCACTGCTCCCTGAGGCAAAGTGCTATCTCATGGAGTTTACTAACAGGTAAGAAAAGTCAAAAAATAGAGAAATATTAAAATTATTAATGTTCCTCTCATGTGACAATGTCACACGAGATGGGACATGTTAATAAGAAACACAAAGTTTATTAAATTTTTAAAAAACGGACATGAAACTTCATCCCGCCAGTGGATGAAGTTTCATGAATAATCTGGAGCCCGCTGGGGCTCCTGGCTTGCCTGCCAGCCTTAAGGTTGGACGGGCAGGGTCTTTAACAAGATTAGTTAGCCGGTCAATGGCCTTAATTGGCCATTGACAGGTCGGTGGGTGGACAGCTAATTTCGCTATCCACCTGCCTTCCTGAAGACTTAAATGGCCAGGATAACATCTGGGGTTCCTCCTGATGTCATCCCACTCATTTTCCCCTCGGCGAGCAGGCCCCCCCCACCCCAAAATCGCCGAGGGGAAAATCCTTCAGACTGTTTGGCTTCTTCTGGCTAAGTGTAATATTGCACCACCTCTTTTGAAATTCAAATTAATCTAGTTTATCTAAAAGTTCAAAATTTACATCTCACATTCTAAATCTTTAGCCATATTTATCTATTTAACATTTCAAACCTAGCTTCTCTTCTGACACATCAAAGCCTTCAGACCAGCTGTCTTTAATTAAGTCCCCCCGCAACACACACACACACTATTCCCACCCTATAATAAATTCCAATAACATTATGAAAACTATTATATTTTCCTGACAGACACAAAGAGGCTGCAAAGAGGTATAGACAGGTTAAATGAAAGGGCAACAAGGTGGCAGGTGGAGTATATTGTGGGGAAGTGTCAGGTTATTCACTTTGGTAGTAAAAATAGAAAAGAAACTTATTTTAAAAGGTGTGGAACTTGTAAATGTTGATATTCACAGGAGCTTGTCTGTCCTTCTACAAGGAACATAGAAAGTTAGCATGGAGGTACAGCAACCAATTAGGATTGTAAATGGCAAGCTGGCCTTTATTGCAAAGGGATTGGAGTGCAAGAATCAGGAAGTCGTGCAACAATTGTACAGGGGATTGGTGAGATCACACCTGGAATACTGTGCGCGGTTTTGGTCTCCATATTTAAGGAATGACATACTTGAATTGGAGGTGGTAGAGCAAAGGTTAATACTGTGCTCCAGTTTTTCTAACTTTAATTTTAATGAAAGCTTTCACAGCATTCACTTTAAAATCTAGGCAAGAACTTTTATCTTCCTCTGTTCATAGACAGTTTCTGCCAGGTAGGCAGGGTTAAAATCACTTCTTCGCTTTCTTAAATTCTGCCTGTATCCTTCATGTATTAAATTAAGCATTTTTCTGCTTAATTACATTATGAGTTGGATGGCCCATTCCATTTTTGTAACCCATTCAATTTAAATATCAGGTTAAGACTATCAATAACGTCGCAACTTTGAAATTTGGAATTAGACTTAATAAAGTGGTAGTCCCAGAGTTTTGGGACTCCATTTACCAGACTTGTTGCTGATGCACATTTCTCTGCTATTTGCAGAACATTGTGATTTTCTCACTTGTCGCAATCATCCAGGTGTAGCCTCTTTTCATTGGCCCCATAGTGCCACTGTAACTCAGTCTAGCTCAAATTATTTTATTCCCACTCTTCTTTTTATTGGCAATGCTCTGCTTCCTGTCTTTATTACTCAAGCTCTAATCAGCTTGATGGATTCTTCTGTCGCTTCGACAGATGAGTGTTCAGCAAGGAGACCAAATGTTCACTGCTTAGATTGGTGTCGTCTTATGAATGATGTTAAACCAAACAGTGATTTGCAGATCCAATTCCAAGCACTACATATGAAGTCACTTATGGAGGGGTGCGTGAAGGCACTGACTTTATCTGTCCTGTAGGGTCCCAACTTTGTTCTCCTCAGATGTCGAGATTGCTTGATGACAGAGACTTCTCCATTTGGATTTGTCCAGGGTTGTTTGTTCCATGCAGTGGAGTACAACTTACTGACTCCGAGTTGCCTTTCAGAATGTCTTTGTATCTAAGTTTGGGATGTCCTATGGTGCGGGTTCCCATGCTCAGCTGGCTGTGGAATACTACCTTCAGTATATGGCAATCTTTCATGCGAACCACATGGCCGACCCAGTGGAGCTGAGATCTGATAAGCATGCTCTCAAAACCAGGTACATGGCACTTTGCAAGATCTTCAGTGTTAGGGATTTTGTCCTGCCACCTGAAGTTGCAGTCAGATCATAAGCAGTGAAGGTGGAATGCATCTGCTATACGTGATATTGGTAGGTTATCCATTTCTCACAGCCATAGAGAATTGATGTCAGAACCACTGCCTGGTAGGCTTTGACCTTTGTTTTGAGACAAACTCCATGCTCTCTCCAAAGGCTGTGGGTGAGCCTGCTGAATGCTAAGCTTGCTTTTGATAAGTGGTGGGTGATTTCATCACCCAACTTGGTGTTGTTGGAAAGGATGCCTGTGTTGAGGGGTGTATAGTTGAATGTGGCTAGGGGGTCTCGTGGCCAGGGGAAGGTTGACAGACGGTCTCTGTCTTTTTCAGACTTATAAGGCTGAAGCATTCTGAAGCTTGGGCAAAGCAGTCAACGAGGAGTTGGATGTCCTCCAGAGTGTGTGCTAAGGAAGCACAGTTGTCGACAAACTTAGTAGCTGTTCTGTGATCTTTGTGCAAGCTTTGAGTCTTTGTAGATTGAAGAGGCTGCTGTCTGTCTTAAAATAAATGTGTACTGCTATGTCGAGATCTTTGAGCTCTATCGGCTTACACTGCTATATCTACCTTTATGTAACCCAAGTATAAAATCATACCTTGAGATCTGAACTGGATAGTCCTATCTTTTACACATTTGTTTCTATAATCTTTCCAAAGACAAGACCAAACAATTTCATCTGAAGTAACTTCAACACTGGTACCTTATTTTAAGATATGTCTGGTGCTACTTCCAGAGCAATACACGTTATTTATGGAGCAATATATATTGCATGTCAACTGAAGGCATTCCTTCACCATTAGGTCACTATAAAAACTTTGTGAAGTAAATGTAAATGCTCAACTAAGATTTAACTAAGTAATATTGGATCTGTTTAAGCAAATTAATGTAGTGATTATTGTTTGCATCTAATGCTGTAACTGAAAAATAGGAAAGATAATAAACTGCCCATCTTTACAAAACTACATCGAAAAAAGCTGACCATCTAGAGTGTTACCCGTGGAGTAATACAACTTTTGTATGTAAAGGAATATCTTAATACTATTTATCTGTTAGCAAGTAGCCAGAAACAGTGTTAAACTAGGTCATAGATGAGTGTATATCAGTAAATGTTATAGTGAGATTACTATATATTAATTCATCAATAAATAATTGTATTTAGTCACTTTTCACAACCTTTAAGATGTCGCAAATACTTCACAATCAATGATTTACTTTTGAAGTGTTTTCACTATTAATTTGCATTCAAAGGCGGCAGCTAATCTGTGCACAAAGTCCCACAATTAGCAAAGGTATGAATTGAAACTATAATTTATGAAAAAATGATATTTTTATTTTTGGTAAATACATGGAAAGTTAATCTATGTAAGAAAAACCTACCTACAAATAATACATTGATTGGTATGGCGCATCCTTTCGTTGATGGGAAAACCCATCATGTGTGACTAAAGCTTCATTGTGGTGATGGTCTTTATTGTTAAATTTTCAGGCCAATAGGGTGGATTCCGAGAACCTGTAAATTAACTCAACGCATTCTTTCTAATGCATTGTTGCTTTGACTTGAAAAAAAAAGCACAGCTCGTCTGTAATCACCATTGTAAAATAGTTTTAAAAACTATTTTTTTACATATGCGGTTCAATCATCTTATAGATACAATCTCTCCCATTTCATCAGGGAAACTTAGTCACTTAAAGTCCAGTTACTTAGAAAAAAAGGTGTTGCGCCAAAGTCTGGTATCGTACTCTTAAAAGTGACCTTTTTTTCAGTATTCATCAAGGGTATCTGTCCGGGGGATAGATAATCCTCGTTCTTTCAAAGCTTCACTTTTTGCCTTTTCTGCTTCTTGTTTTTCATGCTGCTGAACTCGTTGAGCTTCCAGAATCTCCTCAATAGACACTTTCTGTAAGGGAGTATCAGTCTCCCTTTCCAGATCCTGTAAAGGTAACATAAGCCATTTAAGGGGTACAAATACAGTACGGGTTTAAACATAGTGAGACAATTACTTTAGACAGTAAACCAGAGGAAAAGTGTGGCAGATCTCAATCTCATAATGACAACAACAACAAGTTATGTTTATATAGTGTCTTTAACATAATGAAACATCCCAAGCGCTTCACAGGAGGATTAGAAAACAAAATATGACACTAAGCCACATAAGGAGATATTAGTGAAGATGACCAAAAACGTGATCAAAGAGGTAGGTTTTAAGCAGTGTCCAAAAGGAGAAAAATGAGGTAGAGAAGTGGAGAGGTGTAGGGAAGTATTCCAAAGTTTGGGGCCTAAGCAACTGGAGGCACAACTGCTAGTGATAGAGTATTTAACATTGGCGATGCACGTGAGGCCACAATTACAGGAGAGTAGAAATCTTGGAGGATTGTGCAGATGGAGGAGATTACAGAGATAGGGGCATTAGAGGGATTTGAAGACAAGGATGAGGAATTAATATCAAGACACTGCTTGACCAGGAGCCAATGTAGGTCAGTTAGCACAGGGGTGATAGGGAACAGGACTCGCTGTGAGCTAATATAAGGGCAGTAAAGTTTTGGATAACCTCAAGTTTACAGAAGATAACATGTGAGAGACCAGCCAGGAGTGTGTTTGAACTGTTGAGTCCAGAGGTAGTGAAAGCATGAATAGGGGTATCAGCAGAAGATGAGCTTCTGGGGAAGTTAGGCAATTTTACAGAGTTGGAAATAGGTGGCCTAATTAACAACTAATTAAATTGTTCAATGCTGAATCTGCATCTAAAGTTATTTTTCAATTTTCTGGTAATGCAGTTATTGATACTTGTTCAAAAAGAATGAAATAGGAAATCAGGGATTAAACTTACTATTTCCCCCAGAAGCACCACGTTTTCTCCTCGGACAACAAAAATTCCTCTGGGAATGTCACCGTATTTCCTTCCTACATGGATTCGTTCCACTGTCCGATGAAGAACTAAATTAGCTGCAACACAGTAAGGTAAGCATAATTGCTTTAGGTTTAACAAAGACTCTTTTCTTAAGAGATTATAAATCAATGAAGAAGATTATTACATGCTTTCAACAAAATCAAAACTTTTTTTTAAGTTACAATTGCATGCACTGGAGCTGGACTATTCCAGTCTCAACCCAATCTAACTCTCTCAAAATGATATATTGAAAAATCATACAGTGAAATGCACAATAAGAATCTCAGGCATAAGAGACTACAGCATAACATTACTAACATAGATCTGTTAGGATGAAAATGTCAATAGGATTAGCCTCATTAATTTAACTCACAGGGCTATTTGATATATCGCACAGCAATTTGTACTGGGATGTTTGAACTTTTATAACATACATATATAATATTAATTATTTACTTTTCCTTCAGCTTTTATAATCAAAATTGTATGAAATAAAAACGTATTTAACTCCTGAAAAGTTACCCGTTGAAACAGGTAGGTAAACAATTACGAAAACTGTTGCAATGTTTTTACTAGGTCCAAAGTTCCAGAAATCCACCAACCGTACCTTAATCAGTAGTTTTTTTAACAAAAGGAGAAGTACTATTTAGTGAATGTAACTTCCTCACAACTGCATGTATTAATAGTCTGTAACTGAATTACACAGTGTCATTTAAATACTCTCTGTTTAAAGTAAATTTACATTTGTAATTTGAGAAGATCAGCTGAACAAGTGGACAAAATAAGCTAATTTGTGGCAAGTTCCAATTCAAGAGCAGCTCTCAAGTTTACCCAAGGTAAAACCCAGGGTCAATTCCAAATTATATGATTCTCAGATTAACTACAGTAGTTAGTGTTACAAGGTCCACATGTCTGCAACTTAGGGTCTAACACCACATATTGTCTTCAAGAAGGCTGTAGCCTCGGCACGTGTGAAATTTTGACATATTTCCTGAAAGATCAGCAGAAATCACAGCTCTGTATTAAACTTTTCATACAAAAATCAACACAATAAGCTCGATAATGATTGGGTTCTTCAAATTCCAATTACTCATTTGTTTCAGCCACTTCTCTGTTTCAACTACTTTGACAATCAATTCTGAATGGAAAGCATTAAACATCATGGGCTGGACTTTTGTGGAATCAGGGAGGCTCTGTGGACCTTTAAATATCATGGCCTGGACCAATTCCTGGTGCATCCAAATTTCATCAAGCCGGGATAAGGGTGCGGGCTGGTGCAAGCCCACGTCCTGCATTCTTGACCCAGCAGCTCCATTGCAGGGATAGGCATCTCCTAGCCCACTGCAATTTTCCTGGAGTTGCACCAGCTTTTCAAGGAGTCGTGGTTTACAGCCACTTAGAAGTGTTGTAAACCATAGTCTGGATGAGAGGAACTTTTGAAAGGTAAGTTGAAAAGGTCTTGCCCTCAGCTGATCTTCTCAAGTCTTGCCCATACCCATCATGCCAACCTATAGCCCTCCACCCAGTCCCCATGACCTCTCTTATCCTCCATGTCCATTCACCCAGTGTACACGTTGTACAGCGCCAACCAACAAACACTATAGTAATAATGCCGTATGTGAAAAAGCTTTTAAAAAATTCATTCATAATTTCTTATAAAAAAGGACTACTTTGTAGTAAAAGCAATTTTAGTAAAAGCAGAACTTTAAAGTATCAATAGCAGAAACTGCAAGTACTTGACACCTCTTTATCGTGTCTAAGTACACATTAAGCAATTGAGAAATAGATTTAAGACAAAATGCGATCAATCAAGAAATGTTTTCCCTTGAACCAGCTGTTTCAACAGACTAATTTAAAGAAGGGCCATAGGGGTTAAGTGGAAGGACACAGGTTGGCATGGAGGGTATGAAAGGCTATAGGGGGTTGGGTGGAGGGGCATAGGCTGGCATGGAGGGGGCATGAGGAGTGTGTGTGGGGTTGTGAGGGGCAACGGCTAGAGGACTGTTTTCTGTTTTATTGCTTTTATTACAAATGGGACCAAGTCCCAGAGCACTGAGGTGGGCCTTTTAAGCAGCCTGCCTCCAAACCTGGCAGCCGCTGTGGCTACCTCTGAACTCTTTCTGGAGGTGATAGGCTCAAGTGCAGCATGCTCTGGAATGAAAATGCCACCCTTCGCAGGGACTTTATCGTGAGGCAGGCCAGGAAATTTCACAACTCCTGCTATCCATCTCTAGGATGAAAATACAGCCCCAAGCCAATAACCCTGAGCAACTGCAGATCACTTATTTCTATTGCTGACTGTATAATTCACTCTGATTTTTTGACATAATTGCAGAACAACCTGCTACTTCCTGAACAAATTGATTTTAAAGCAAGTCAACTGATACCATTCTCAATTTCAAAATCTAGAAATAAAGTGATTCTCAAATCTTGCAGAGTATGTTACAAACCGATGAGCTATTGCACAAATTCTTCAAATGATGAAGGCAAAGATTCAAGCCAGGACACTTGTCCTCTCTTCATAACACCTACACAGAGAATCCTCAGGGAAGTCTTCTTGGCTCCATTTTATTTTTCAATTTCAATGTGGGGCATGTCATCAAAATGTTCCTTTTACTGACAGCAATACTCACCTATAGAATGGTGAACTCCTCTGTTGAAAAACATGAAGTGACTTGAGCTACTCTAAGCAGATAGAGACAGAATTGGGCAGTGGGTGAAGAAATTGTGGGTTTATACCCAGGATCGAAAAGAACAGGGTAGAAAAGCTGAGAAAGTTGACCCAAAATGTTTCTCACCCATCTGAATTGTACAAGAACAGTAAGCTCTCCTCAGCTGCTTGGTAATCACATTTGATGAACTGTTAAGGAGCCAAGAAATGAAGATGGTTTGAGTGAGACTATTGAAAAAAGCTCAGCCTTATTTTCCAGTTCTGAACTTCAGTGCTCTACAGGCCTATTTGGGTGAAATGCCACATTTGGGCACTCTCCAGGGACAATTAATCTTGCTTTCAACATGGTTTAAAACTCAATCATCCAAATGCATAGTAAAACCAGCAGTAAAGCTTTGCATATTAATTATCCTACTTCCTGGAACTCTTCCCCTTATACTTAGAAGCTCAATAGTTGACCTTGTGTTTGACATTTGTTGGAGCACATGTCAGGTCATTACAAATTCCTGGCTTGGCAAATGAAAATCCAAATCTCTTGGTGCTCCCTGTGACCACTGTGTCAATTTCTTATTCTAGCTGTTGCTTTTTTCCCCAATTGTGTTAAGCTGCATTCTGCTCCTGAGCCACCTAAAAAATTTAAATTGACATTCTGGTTAATCACACCTCTTTGACTTTGAAAGGGGTGCTGATATTTGTATTAAATCTGTATTGCTCCTGCATTCAATGTCTGAATGTGGGGGTACAATTCTACACTACTCTATTCTTGTGATGGGTGTTTTCATAATTTCAATGCTAAAATCTTCTCTTGGCTCTAGAGTTATGCAATAACTGTACGATTCAAAACTATTACTGCAGGAACATCTTGTTCTTTCAATTGTCTAGGAGATATTTAACAGTTTTAGCCACATGACCTTTGCAACTTTCCACAATAAAAAATGCTTGATACACCACACTGTTTAAACACCTTTTTTTGCTCCTGTTACAATACTCACCAAATTGATCTACACTCCTCAAATATCCTATTAATGTTCTTCCATCCCGAAGTACTACTAAATGTTTTTCTGTAAGAGGAAATAGAGACATTTTAGGTAGTAAAATTAATGATAACAGTCCTGTGAAACAACATTCTTAAAAACTGATAGGCATGCACTACTCTTAATTTTACATTGTACTTCACCACAAGTGCACAGCTGCACTTTGGAGCCCTTTAAAGTTCCCAAAACCACAATAATCAGTAAGGGACCACTCACTGTTGGAGAATACTTAAAGACACCAGCTCAAACTTGAGACAAGTGCCCTGTTTCTGTGCCATAAAATTCTAAACTCCGTGAGTAAACCATCATTAAAGCCTTCAACTTACACTGTTCAAAGGTTAGCACATGATGTCTGAAATTCCTTTGTCTGCTATCTTAACCAAGGAATTAACTAGTGAGCTTTCAGCCCCATATTTCCTCCATCACAAAAACTGCCTGTTGCTTCTGTCTCTGTAACTTCATCAACCTCCCTCACTGCCAATCTTCTGCTAAAACCCTCATTCATCCCTTTGTCACTTTCAAAGTCAACTGTTCCAATGCTTTCCTGGTTGGCCTCATATCTTTCCCCTTCTTGAACCTGCAGCTCATCCAAAATTTTGCTGCTTGTATCATATCCCAAACCCAGTCCTACTCACCCATTACCTTGTCCTTGCTGACTGACATTGGCTACCGCATCTCAAACACATCAAATTTAAAATTCTCATCCTCCTTCATGGCTTCAGCCCACCCTTTCTCTAAACCACCCCCCCACCCCCAAGTCCTATCCTCCCCCCTCAAACTTTCCATTCCCTTATTCCGCCGATCATTGTCAGCCATGCCTTCAGTCATCTTTGTCCCCATATTCTGGAATTGCCTCCTTGCACCTCTTTGCCGCTTGTCTTTTAAGACCCCCTTAAAGGTCACGTCTCTGTTCAAACATTTGCTCATCTCTCATATCTCCTTCTCTTGGTGTTATTTTTGTCGGATTATAACACTGTGAACTACAGTGGGACATTTTATTAAGGTAAGCGTGCCTTATAAAGCTAAGTTTTTAAAAAATGTATTCTTTCATGGGATGTGGGCATCATAGGGAGGGGCAACAAATGCTGGCCTTGGCAAAATGGCCTTGAAGTGTGCGGCTTGCTAGGCCATTTCAGAGGGCAGTTAACCTCATTGCTGAGAGTCTGGAATCACACGTAAGCCAGACTGGATAAGGAGGGCACCAGTGAACCAGATGGGCTTTTACGACAATAGCTTATTTGATAGTTTCATGGTCACCGTTACTGAGACTAGATTGCAATTCCAGATTTTTATTAATTGAATTTAAATTCCATCAGCTGCCATGATCAGATTTGAGCCCGTGTCCCTATAGCATTAGCCTAGGCCACTGGATTACTGGTCCAGTGACATTACCACTATGCCACCGTCTCCCTCAGGTTGTTACTGTTGTTCATGTTGAATGGATTAACACAAAAATAATTGGCAAAATAATTTTTTACAAACATGTTAACCTTCCATATAGTAACACTCAATTTAACTCCTAAATCTGGCTGTCTCATAAAACCATCTGCAAAGACAAATAACATTTCACCAAAGCCAAAATTACTTTTCTGAACCCTGCAACTGAAGCTGTTAATCTGTACGTACTGATTGAATCTAGTTTCCATAAAATACTTTTTCAAAAAATACCTAATCTTATTAGGTATTTACTTAAAATATTAACAGCAAATATTTTTCAACTTTCAACAAGCTTCCTCATTAAACCTACCTATAATGGTGACCAAACAAGTTAGAATCCAAAGCATTTATATTCCTTCAAAGTACTGAACTCTGCACTCGTCTCATTCCATTCTTATCTAATTGTTGCCAGGGAACCACTGCAATGGCTTCTCTTCCTGTTCCCGCACCGTTATCTCTGATGCCCCTTCAATTTTTCATCTATGTGTTGCTCCTTGGCAGCATCATCCAAAATCACAGCATTACATTTCATATCGATGTTGACAACACCCAGCTGTATCTTACCATCACCACTCTTGACTCCTCCATTGTTTCTAAATGATCAGATGTTTATCTGATATCCAGTAATGGATGAGCAGAAATTTGCTTCAAATAATATAAAGCAAAAGCCAAAACCATTGTCTTTTGACCCTGCTACAAACTCTGTCCGCTCGCATTGATTCCATCACTTCCCCTGGCAACTGTCAGATGCTGAACTAGTCTTTGCAACCTTGGTGTCATTTTTACCTGAAAATGAAGTTCTAAGCACAGATCTGTACCATCACTAAGATCACCAATTTCCATCGCTATAACATCGCCCTACTCTGCCCCTGCCTCAGCTTGTCTGCTGCTGAAACCCTTATCCATGCCTTTGTTACCTCTAGACTTGACTTCCAATGTACTCCTGGCTGGCCTCTCACATTCTACCCTCCGCAAACACAAGGTAATCCAAAAGTCTGCTTCCCAAGTCCTGACTTGCACCAGTCCCATTCCCCTATTATCTCTCTTCTCACTACATTGGCTCCTGATTAAGCAATGCCTCGATTTAAAAATCCTTATCCTGGTTTTGAAATCTCACAATGGCCTCACCTCTCCCTCTCTTTATAATCTCCTCCTGTTCTACAACTGTCCGAGATATCTGCGCTCCTCTAATGCTGGCATCCTGAACATTCCTGATTTTAATTGTTCCTCCATTGGCCATGTCTTCAGCTGCTGGGCCCTTAGCCCTGGAACTCCATCCATAAACTTCTCTACCTTCTTCTACCTCTTCCTTGCTTTAAGACCCTCATTAAAACCTACTTCTTTGATCATCTGCCTTCATATCGCCTTAAGTGGTTCAGTGACAAATTTTGCTATATAACATTCTTATAAAGGAGCAAGCTCTTGTGGCACTGTAGCAGTGCCCCTGCCTCTGAGCCAGAAGCTCCAAGTTCGAGTCCCATCTACAACTTGATGACCATGGAAGGTGCTTTCATAGTGTGGGCAAACAAGTCAATTATCAACCTGCAAATCCTTCCAATATGCCTATAGTGGGCGGTAAGAGCTGGAGAGTATCCTGGCCAGCCAGAACCTGCAGAAGGCAATGGCAAACCACTGCAGTATCTTGTCAAGCATAACCATGGACCAACATATGGAAGTCCATGCTTGCCAATGGTACCTGAAGAGAGAGAGCAGCACCTTGGGACAGTTTATTACTTCAAAGGCACTACAGAAATTGGGGTTGTTGTTGTAAAATTAGGCTGCTGTTAATATTGAAAGAATGAACTGGTTTTTAGATATATTGCTTCTTTTACCTATTAAGCCTGCATAGGTCAAATATAACAAAAGAAAAAGCACTCATTTCAGCAATGAAACAGAATATATCACTTTGAAATTTTGAACACAGGATGAACACAGAACCCATTTCAGTAGGTGTTGTCACTTTTGCTGCTACACTGATTGGAAACTTTTCTACTCCCATGCATTAAAAAGCATTGCCTTGATGAAAATTAGCAGCTTTCAATTTAAAATACAACAAAATAAATGATCTGAAATACATCAATCTGTCACTTACACAATGGCCATTATTATGAAAACGATTCACAGCAGTTTGGATTTGTTCTATCCAGAACAAAAAAGTTTACCAAACATTTGTGACCCTTTAACTTGCACGGAGTAAACAAGCAGAAGAAGAATTCTTTTGTTTGCAAATAATGTCATGTGGATCAAAGCACCAGCAACATGCTGCATGCCAACATTTTGAAGAGTTTCCTTCATGTGTCAAGAAAATCTGAAAGCAGATACATATGAAAAAAAGTATCTCACAGCCCAGGGAGATCACTCTATCTTCATGCACTGCAGTTGTGGCAGTAACTATGTTCATGTGGAATGCAACTTAACAAGGCTGTTGATCTGGAAATATTTCATGATCTGTGAAATGACCTTGTGGGTCATGCAATTAAAGAACCTTTCTTCTGATGAAATAGTCCAACAACTGTTTTTGACTCCAACAATACAGCATTTTCCTAACTCCTTTCAAATTCCCCAGCAGTTATTATCTTCTTTGGTTCTGCATTCACTTATCTTTCATTACACCTCTGTGAAATGTTTTGGTTTAGTTTTCTATGTTAAAAGTAAATGTTTTTCCACGTACTTTATAAATACAAATTGTTTCAATTCAAGAAGAAACAGTGTCAACATGAAGTTGAGCAGAAAAAGTGTTTGCTGTTAAACTCTTGAACTGGCAGTGGCATAAGTGAGATTGCAAGACCTGGGCCCACCATTTTACTGAATCAAATCACATTTAAAATTTAAAGATGGGAACAATTGATACTTTTATCTGGGCATCTGAATTTTTACCAGTCAGCTCCTGTGCATAAAAAGAAAGAAGGACTTATGATGTCATTAAGCAGAAAAGGGCTTGTGGCATTTTCTCAAAAAGTTAGATTTACGCGTTTTGACTTAATACCAAGTATATACGCTGAAGTTTTTAAAAGTGAAAAATAGTTAAGTTGCTAATGAGGTAGACCATCATATTGACAGGGGTTGTCTGGCCTCGGCCTTTTTAAGTCAGGTTTTTAAGCAGAAAGCTGCAAGGGAAAACTTTCACCAGGTTCAGGAGAACCGCAGGAAGATAGTTAGAAGCTATTTTATTTAAGCTGAATAAAATGACCCACTGCCAGAAGGAGACATAGCTTGTCCATTGTTTATTATTATTTTTGTGAAGAACAAGTTATACTGAGCCAGGATCCCCTTGGTCAAGGGTGCCATTGTTGATACCTGGTTTCCTGATGTAAATGTTGTCCAGTTCTGTCTGTATTACAATAAAGGCTGCTGGAATTGTCCCCATTTTCTCTACAAGCAGGACAGGTACCTCCTAATGCTATTACTCAGACAATATTGTTCCCTGTACTTGTAGACTTGGACAATTGCCAAGCAACATTTTCCAGTGAAAGGAAAGATTAGTAACTGCCATTGAAATTCCACATACAACCCGATAAACTGTAACCAAGTGAAATGGAGAGGACATACGAACATATGAATCAGGAGCAGGAGTAGGCCATTTGGCCCCTCGAGCCTGTTCTGCTATTTGATAAGATCATGGCTGACCTGATTGTGGCCTCTACTTTCCTGTTTACCCCTATAACCTTTGACTCCCTTGGCAATCAAGAATCTATCTAACTCGGCCTTAAAAATATTCACTGGCCCTGCCTCCACTACTCTCTGAGGAAGAAAATTCCACAGGCTAATGACCCTCAGAGAAAAGAAATTCTCCTCATCTCCGTCTTAAATGGGAGACTCCTTATTTTTAAACTGTTTCTCCTAGTTCTAGTCTCTCCCTCAAGGGGAAACATCCTCTGAGCATCCGCCCTGTCAAGCCCCCTCAGGATCTTATATGTCTCAATAAGAGCACCTCTCATTCTTCTAAATTCAACCTTTCTTCATAAGATAAGCCCTTCATCCCAGGAATCAGTCGAGTGAACCTTCTCTGAGCTGCTTCCAATGAAATGTTACCCTTAATGAGACCAAAACTATACACAGTACTGTAGATGTGGTCTCACCAACACCCAAAACAGCTGTAGCAAAGCTTCCCTACATTTATATCCTATTTCCTTTGCAATAAACGACAACATTCCATTTGCCTTTCTAGTCACTTTCTTTACCTGCATTCTAACTTTTTGTGATTCATGTACCAGGACACCCCAATCCCTCTACACTGCAGAGTTCTGCAATCTCCCTCCATTTTCTCTTCTTCCTGTCAAAGTGGACAAGATCACATTTTCCCACATTATGCGCCATCTGCCACATTTTTTATTAATTTATCCATATCCCTTTGCAGACTCCTTATGTCCTCTTCACAACTTACTCTCCTACCTAGTTTTGTGTCAGCAGCAAATTTAGCAACTATATGTTTGGTCCCTTCAGCCAAATCATTGGCGTAGATTGCAAATAGTTAAGGCCCCTGCACAGATCCCTGTGGCACTCCATTCATCACATTTTGTCAATCAGAAAATGACCCTATTAAAAACTTTATTCTTTCATGGGATACGAGCAACATTGACAAGGCCAACATTTGTTGTCCATTCCTAATTGCCCTTGAACTGAGTGGCTTGCTACACCATTTCACAGACAGTTAAGAGTCAACCATATTGCTCTGGAGTCACATGTACACCAGACAACACATGGAAAAGATAGAGATTTCCTTCCCTAAAGGACACTAGTGAACAGATGGGTTTTTACAACAATCACCATTACTGAGACTGGCTTTTCAATTCCAGATTATTAATTGAATTTAAATTCCACCAGTTGCTGTGGCGGGATTTGAACCCTTGCCCCCTGGGCCTCTGGATTACTCTTCCAGTGACTTTACTACTACACCATCTCTTTACTGTTTGTTTCCTGTTAGCTAACTAATTTTCTATCCATGCTAATATGTTACCCCCTTCATCATGAGCTATTATTTTGTGTAGCAATCTTTCATGTGGCACCTTGTCAAATGCCTTCTGGAAATCCAAAAACACCACATCTACAGATTCCCCTTTACCCACATCACTTATTACTTCCTCAAAAGAATAAATTAGTCAAACATGATTCCTCTTTCACAAAACCATGCTGAAACTGCCTGACTGTATTAAGATTTTCTAAGTGCCTTGCTACAACATCCTTATTAACAGATTCCAGCATTTCCCTATAACAAATGTTAGGCTAACTGACCTTTAATTTCCTGCTTTTTTGAATAGAGGAGTTACATTCCCTATTTTCCAATTTAATGGAACCTTTCCAGAATCTAGGGAATTTTGGAAAATTAAAACTAATGTACCTACTTATTTCACCTGCCACTTCTTTTAAGACCCTAGGAAGAACTCCATCAGGATCTGGGGACTTGTAAGCCATGAATTCTAATAATTTCCTCAGCACCCTTTTGCTGGTGATTTTAAGTGTTTTAAGTTCCTCCCTCCCTTTCACTTCTTGATTTACAATTATTTTTGGATACTGTGTCTCCTACAGTGAAGACAGGCACAAAATATCTGCTCAATGAATCTGCCATTTCCTTATTTCTCATTATTAATTCCTCAGACTCTCTCTCTGGAGGACCAATGCCACTTTAGTTACTCTTTTCTTTTTAAAATACCTATACAAATTCTTACTATCTGTTTTTATATTTCTAGCTAGCTTTCTCTCAGATTCTAATTTCTCCCTCTATTTTTTTTTAGTCATTCTTTGCTGTTTTTTATGTGCTGTCCAATTTTCTGACTTGCCATTAATCTTCACGGAATTGTACGATTTTTCTTTCAATTTGATACTACCTTTAACTTCCTTATTTAGCCACAAATAATAGATCCTTCTCTTAGAGTCTTTACTTTGTCACTGGAATGTATCTTTACTGAGTGTTATGAAGTATCTGGTTAAATGTCTTCCACTGCATCTCTACTGACCTACCCCTTAACCTAATTTCCCAGTTTACTTCAGCCAACTCTGTTTTCATAGCCTTGTAATTGCCTTTATATAAGTTTAAAATACTAGTCTTAGACCCGCTCCTCTCTCCCTCAAACTAAATGCGAAATTCAATCATGTTATGATCGAGTGCTACCTCGTGGCTCCTTTGTTATGAGGTCACTAATTAATCCTGTCTCATTACACATTACCAGGTCTAGAATAGCCTGCTCTCTGTTTGGCTCTAGAAAATGCTGCTCTAAAAAACTATCCCAAAAACACTCCATGGAGTCAGCTTCCAGGCTACCTTTGTCAATCTGATTCGTCCAATCCATACATATATTAAAATTACCCATAATTTTCACCTTACCGTTCTCATGAGCCCGCATTATCACTTCCTGTATACCCCATCCTACACATAGTTACTTTTCATGGACTTATAAATGCTCCCACAAGTGACTTCTTACCTTTCTATTTCTTATCTCTACCCAAACTGATTCTACATCTTGACCTTTAGAACTAAGGTCATCTCTCACTATTGTACTGTAACCCTTAATTAACAGAGCTACCCGGTTACCTCCTTCCTGTCCTTGCAAAATGTCACGTATCCTTGAATATTCAGGTCTCAGTATTTGTCATTTTGCAGCCACATCTCTGTAATGGCTATCAGATCAAACATATTTATTTTTATTTAAGCTCATAATTCATCCATTTTGTTACAAATGCTATGTGCATTCAGATCCAGAGCTTTTAATTCTGTCTTTTTTTTTTACTACTTTTGCAACCACTAGCCTTATTTGCTGGTATACTCTTAAGTTTTTATATTCCGTCCCTTCCTGCCACACTCTAATTTTCATTACCCTTATTGGTACCTTGTTCTCTTGCCTTGTCTTCTCCCTTTGTCACATCTTTCCTCACTTGATCCATTGCCACCACTGTTTAGTTTAAAGCTCTCTCTATCGCCCAAGACAAGTTGTAGTTGTAGGGGATTCTATAATTAGGGGAATTGATAGCTTCCTTTGTAAGCAGGATCAAGAGTCCCACATGGTATGTTGCCTGCCCGGTGTCAGGGTGAGGGACATCTCTGACCGGCTTGAAAGGATATTGGAGAGGGAGGGAGAGGATCCAGTTGTTGTGGTCCATGTCGGGACAAATAACATAGGTAAGACTAGGAAAGAGGACTGTTTGGGGATTATCAGGAACTAGGAACTAAATTAAAGAACAGGTCCTCAAGGGTTATAATCTCCAGATTACTACCAGAGCCACATGCAAATTGGCATAGGGACGCGAGAATAAGGGAATTAAACACGTGGCTAAAGGAGTGTTGCGGGAAAGAGGGGTTCCATTTCGTGGGATGCTGGCATCAGTACTGGAACAGGAGGGATCTGCAACGTTGGGACGGTCTCCACCTGAACTAATCTGGGATCAATGTTCTAGCAAAAAGGGTAAATGGGGTGGTCAACAGGACTTTAAACTAGAAAGTAGGGGGTTGGGGGGGGGGGAGGAGGAGGAGGAGGGTAAAACTCCAAGAAGTATGACTAATGGGAAATAAAGCAGCAGGTTAGTGTGTGGAGGGCGGGGGGTGGATTCAACTTCATGGAAAATTATGAAAAAACTGAAAAGAAAGGAGAGCCCAAGAGAACCTATTAAAGTCTCCAGAACACAAAATAGGACAGAGTGTTTGGAAAGGGCTAGGAATCTAACTTCAAGCACATCACATAAAGGGACGACAATGAGAAAGGGGATGGGAAATACAGGACTGAAGGTGTTGTATCTGAATGCACGCAGTATACGAAATAAGGTAAATGAGCTTGTGGCGCAGATTGAAATTGGCAGGTATGATGTGGTGGGCATCACGGAGACATGGCTCCAAGGGGATCAGGACTGGGAGCTAAATATCCAAGGACATACATCCTTTCGAAAAGATAGGCAGGTTGGCAGAAGGGGTGGGGTTGCTTTGTTAGTAAGAAATGAAATTAAATCGATAGCAAGAAATGATGTAGGGTCAGGTGATGTAGAATCTGTGTGGGTAGAGTTGAGGAACTGCAAAGGTAAAAAAAACCATAATGGGAGTTATGTACAGGCCTCCAAACAGTAGTCAGGATGTGGGGCACAAGATACATCAGGAGATAGAAAAGGTGTGTAAGAAAGGCAAGATTACAGTGATCATGGGGGATTTCAATTTGCAGGTAGACTGGGAAAATCAGGTTGGTAGTGGATCCCAAGAAAAGGAATTTGTGGAATGTCTATGAGATGGCTTTTTGGAGCAGCTTGTGGTGGAGCCCACTCGGGAACAGGCAATTCTAGATTTAGTGATGTGTAATGAGACAGATTTGATAAGGGAGCTTAAGGTGAAGAAACCCTTAGAAGGAAGTAACCATAATACGATAAGTTGCAGGGTAAATTCTGAAAGGAATAAGCTGGAATCAGATGTAACGGTATTACAATTGAATAAAGGCAACTACAGAGGCTTGAGGGAGGAGCTGGCCAGAATTGACTGGGAGATGAGTCTAGTAGGAAAGACAGTGGAACAGCAATGGCATGAGTTTCTGGGAGTAATTTGGGAGACACAGCAAAAATTCATCCCTAGGAAGAAGCATAGTAAAGGGAGGACGAGGCAATCATGGCTGACAAGGGAAGTCAGGGACAGCATAAAAGCTAAAGAGAAAGCATACAATGCGGCGAAGAGCAGTGGGAAACCAGGGGATTGGGAAACCTACAAAGACCAACAGAGGACAACTAAAAAAGAAATAAGGAGGGAGAAGATTAAATATGAGGGTAAACTAGCCAGTAATATAAAAGAAGATTGCAAGAGTTTTTTTAGATATATAAAGGGTAAGAGAGAGGCAAAAGTGGACATTGGGCCGCTGGAAAATGACGCTGGCGAAGTAGTAGTGGGGAACAAAGAAATGGAGAAGGAACTGAATAGGTACTTTGCGTCAGTCTTCACAGTGGAAGACACGAGTGACATCCCTAAAGTTCAAGAGAGTCGGGGAGCAGAGGTGAGTATGGTGGCCCATTACTAAGGAGAAGGTGCTAGGAAAATTGAAAGATCTGAAGGTGGATAAATCACTTGGACCAGATGGATTACACCCCAGAGTTCTGAAGGAGATAGCTGAAGAGATAGTGGAGGCGTTAGTGGTGATCTTTCAGGAATCACTGGAATCAGGGAGGGTCCAAGAGGACTGGAAAATCGTTAATGTAACCCCGTTTAAGAAGGGAATAAGGCAAAAGATGGGAAATTACAGGCTGATTAGTCTGACCTCAGTCGTTGGTAAGATCTTAGAGTCCATTATCAAGGATGAGATTTCAGAACACTTGGAAGTGCATGGTAAAAGCGGGCAAAATCAGCATGGTTTCATCAAGGGGAGGTCATGTCTGATAAATCTATTAGAATTCTTTGAGGAGGTAATGAGTAGGTTAGACAACGGAGAGCCAATGGACGTTATCTACTTGGACTTCCAGAAGGCCTTTGACAAGGTGCCGTACAGGAGGCTGCTCAGTAAGATAAGAGCCCGTGGTGTTAGAGGCAAGGTACTAGCATGGTTAGAAGATTGGCTGTCTGGCAGGAGGCAGAGAGTGGGGATAAGGGGGTCCTTCTCAGGATGGCGGCCGGTGACTAGTGGAGTTCCGCAGGGGTCAGTGTTAGGACCACAACTTTTCACTTTATACATTAATGATCTAGATGAAGGAACTGAGAGCATCCTGGCTAAGTTTGCAGATGATACAAAGATAGGTGGAGGGACAGGTAGTATTGAGGAGGTGGAGAGGCTGCAGAGGGATTTGGACAGGTTAGTAGAATGGGCAAAGAAGTTGCAGATGGAATACAACGTGGGGAAGTGTGAGGTCATGCACTTAGGTAGGAAGAATAGAGGCATAGACTATTTTCTAAATGGGGAGAGAATTCAGAAATCTGGAGTGCAAAGGGACTTGGGTGTGCTAGTCCAGGATTCTCTTAAGGTTAACTTGCAGGTTGAGTCGGTAGTTAGGAAGGCAAATGCAACATTGGGATTTATTTCGAGAGAACTAGAATATAAAAGCAGGGATGTGCTGCTGAGGCTTTATAAGGCTCTGGTCAGACCACATTTAGAATATTGTGAGCAATTTTGGGCCCTGTATCTCAGGAAGGATGTGCTGGTCCAGAGGAGGTTCACGAGAATGATCCCAGGAATGAAAGACTTAACATATGAGCAACGTTTGAGGACTCTGGGTCTATACTCGATGGGGTTTAGAAGGATGAGGGGGGGATCTTACTGAAACTTACAGAATACTGAAAGGCCTGGATAGAGTGGACTTGGGGAAGATGCTTCCATTAGGAGAGACTAGGAACCGAGGGCACAGCCTCAGAGTAAAGGGAAGACCTTTTAGAACAGAGATGAGGAGAAACTTCTTTAGCCAGAGAGTGGTGAATCTATGGAATTCATTGCCACAGAAGGCGGTGGAGGCCAGGTCATTGAGTGTATTTAAGACCGAGATAGAAAGGTTCTTGATTTGTAAGGGGATCAAAGGTTATGGGGAGAAGGCGGGAGAATGAGGTTGAGAAACCTATCAGCCATAATTGAATGGCGGAGCAGATTCGATGGGCCGAATGGAATAATTTCTGCTCCTATGTCTTATGTTCTTAAGTTATATGAGTTGCCAAAACATTGGTGCCAGCACGGTTCAGGTGAAGATCACCCCAATGCAGTAGCTCCCACTTTCCCCAGTACTGGTGCTAGTGCCCAATGAATTGAAACCCATTTCTTCCATACCAATCTTTGAGCCACACAGTGAATTCTCTAATCTTATTTACCCTACACCAATTTGCTCATTACTCAGGTAATAATCCAGAGACCTTTGAGGTTTTGCTTTTTAAGTTAGCCCCTAGCTGCTCATACTTCCTAAGCAGAATCTCTTTCCTAGTCCTATCTATATTGTTGGTATCTACGTGGACCATGACAACTGGATCCACCCCATCCCACCACAGGTTCTTCTCCAGCCCTGAGCAGATGTCCTGAACCCTGGCAGGCAACACAGCCTCCTGGACACTCATTCTTGGCTACAGAGACCTGCGTCTATCCCCTGACTATACAGTCCCATACTACCACTACATTGTTATTAACTCCCCCCCCATTTAAATAGCTTCCTGTATCATGGTCCAAAGTCAGCTCACTCATCCACCCTGCAGTCTCCATTTTCATCCATACAAGTTGGGGGAACCTCAAACTTGTTGCATAATTGCAAAGACTGAGGCTCCTCCACTTCTACCTTGTCGATCCCCATTCCTGCCTCACTCATAGTCACACCATCCTGTCCCTGACCATGGACCAAATCAGAAGACCCTGGCCCAAGAGGTGTAATTTCCTCCTAGAACAAAGCGTCCAGGTAACTTTCCCTGGTGTCCGAAGCTCAGACGTCAGCTCATTATCTCCGAGACGAAGTTGTTCAGGCTGCAGACGCTTTCTGCTATGTGTTTGCCTTGGATCACACTGGCAGGCATAAGCTCCCACATAATGCAGCTACATCCCCTTCAGTGAATCAATTATTTTACTAATTAAATTTTAATTAATTGCTCCAGTCCTGCCTGTGTTTATATTATTATTATTTCACCGCTTTGACTGCCCAAACTCTCACCGCTTTGACTGCCCAAACACTCGTCGCTTTGACTGCCCAAACATTCATCGCTTTGACTGCCCAAACATTCGTCGCTTTGACTGCCCAAACATTCGTCGCTTTGACTGCCCAAACATTCGTCGCTTTGACTGCCCAAACATTCGTCGCTTTGACTGCCCAAACATTCGTCGCTTTGACTGCCCAAACATTCGTCGCTTTGACTCAAGAATTCTCGCTGCTTTGATGGAGGGTCATTGAGCTGAAATGCTAAGTATGTTTCTCTCCACAGATGCTGCCTGACCTGCTGAACATTTCCAGCGTTTTTGATTTTTTATTTCTGATTTCCAGCATCCGCAGTATTTTGCTTTAAAGTTGAAAAGGAAAATGTGGCTCCTTGAATTATGTATTGAATAGTGGGATCCATAGCACTAAAAGCAGCTTGATGTTGTTTAGATGCAATTTGTACTTTATTTTCTATCAGAAGTATGGCTTGCTCATTAGTATTTCTTTCAAGGATTCAAGAATGGACTGTAGCTGTAATGCTACATATCCACAAAAGAATATTCCACAAATCCATAACCTATAATGATTTTCTCCATTGTTTATGGCATCTGCTATGGCACAGCAGATGGTAAATGCTAAGCTGCCCAAATCCCAGAGGGAAACTTGAAACAACTGCCACAATTGTTTTGTAATTTGTATTTTGATTTTGAGATGCTTGTCTAGAATTCAGTAGTATAATGAGTCTACCAAGACTTAGAGGTTTTTATGAAACTAAGTTAAACATTTATTAATAAAAAATAATTTTAAGCAAATACATAGGTCTACAAATTACTACTATGATAACTTCTAGCTCCCCTAATTCATCCAACACCCAATTACAGCTCCATTAAGGCAACAGTAAAAGCAAAATAGATTTTAACAGACCCAGGCAAAGCATTCGATACCTTGGACAGGGATATTCACAGTGAATTCTCTTAGCTTCGGTTCCTACAGGCAGCAGCTTGGTAGATAGAGACTGGTGGCTTTTCACACTTGTTAGATCCTAGGATTCCTTCTTGCCTTACACATAATCTCATCTCCTTTATACATGCTCCTTCCTTTTTAATGTAACTCCCATTGTTTCAATATGTCTTTGGACTTTACCTTTCTATTAATAAAAAATCTTTCATAGTAACAATTTTATCAGCAAATTTTGGGAAAAATAAACACGCTGTTTGGCTTCTTCTGGCTAAGTGTAATATTTCACCCTCTCTTTGAAATTTATGACTACTCTGGTTTATCTCAAAATGCAAATTTTCCTTTTACACCTCACATTCTAAAACTTCAGCCATGCTTACATATTTAGCATTTCAAACCTAGCTTCTCTTCTGATGTATCAAAGCCTTCAGACCAGCTGTCTTTAATTCAATTAGGACGCACACATGCACACACACCAGACCCCCATCATTCCTACTTTACAATAAATCCTAATAACCTTATAAAAATTATATTTTCATGACACTCTCCTCCTTTTGAAAAATGAACTGTCATAATTTTAAAAGATGCCTTCATTTTCTCAACCATCTTGCATTATCTCCTATAATTATTACAGTATATATATATATATAAATATATATCAAAATCATTCCCCCTTAAAGCTTCAAACTCTTGACAATGCATCTGCAATCAGATTTTCTTATCCAGCCACACATATAAGTTGTAGATTAAATGGTTGCAGTAATAAACTCCATCTGAATAGCCTTGCACTTTTGTCTCGAAATTTGTCCAGAAACTTGAAAGGATTGTGGTCTGCACAAACAATTGTTTCTGACGAATTGTTTGCTATATGAATCACAAAATGTTGCATTGCTAACACCAGACCCAAAATCTCCTTTTTCATCTTCTCTGTTGTACATTCAACCTCCGTGAAAAATACCCTGTTGGTTTCTCAATTCTAGTGTCACCTTCTTGAAGTCAATATAGTTTTCAAACTATTAACTGCCTTCTGACACTCCTGTGCCCATTGAAACTTCTTGTTCTTTTTTAATAGTTCAGTCAATGGAGCAACCAATTGGCCAAAATTTGGTACAAATTTCTGGTAAAACCTACTTATGCCCAAAAATCTCAAAACTTCTCATTTTGTTGTAAGCATGGGGAAATCTAAAATAGCCTTGACTTTCACATCTCTCAGAGCCACCTTACATGTCCAATGGTTTGGCCAAAATACGTAACTTGCATTTTTGCAAATTCACTTTTAACCAAGTTCATCACCAAATTAGATTCTTGTAATCGGCAAAACAATTCTTCCAGGTGCTGTAAATGCCCCTCCCATGTATGACTGAAAACTATCAAGTCGCCAATATAAACAGCACAATTGCTCGGTCCTGCAATTACTTTATTTGTCAGTCTTTGAAATGTTGCAGGTGCATGTTTCGTACCAAACTTGAGAGTCCATCTGGCATCACAAAAGCCAATATCTCCTTTGCTGTCTCTGATAACGGTACTTGCCAATATCCTCTTAGCAAGTCAATTTTGTGATAAATTTTAATTGCCCACTTTCTCAATGCAATCTTCCAACCGTGGTATAGGATATGAATCCGGTTTTGACATCGCATTCACCATCTGATAGACCACACAGTCTTTGTGTTCCATCCAGTTTGGGTGCCGATAGGCAAGCTCCAGTTACAGCAACTAGACTCAATGATGTTATTTTGAAGCATGAATTCAATTTTTCTCTGTACTTGCGATAACTTTGCCGGATTTAATTTATAAGGATGTTGCCATATCGAAGATGAAACTTCTATACATATATCATGTACAGCTAAACTTGTCCTCCCCAGCTTATTCCCACAAATGGCTTCTCCAAATCACTTTGACACTTGTCTAGAAGGTAACTCAATATTACATTTAAATTTTCAAGTACCCCCTCATTATCCAATTTGATTAGAGGAATATCAATTTCAGAATCCTGCATTTCTACCTCTTTCTCTACTACCACTAATACCTCCTTTTGGTCCTCTTCCCTGTCAAATATTTGTTAAGCATATTTACATGACACACCCTCTACTTCTTGCTTCTATCTGGAGTATTTATGAAATAATTTACATCACTCAGTTTCTTTTCAATCTGGTGAGGCCCACTAAAGCTTGCCTTTAACTAGTCACCCTGTACTGGTAACAGAACTAGCACTTTTACCCCAGAAACAAAAACATGAGCTGCAGCTTTCCTGTCTGCCTTCACTTTCATCACTTGCCGTGATATCTAGCTAACTCACATGCTCTGTCCAATCTCTCTCTGAAGTTTGATACATAATCCAGGAGAGCAGTTTCTGAATTTTGACCTACCAATTTCTCATGAATCATTTTCAGTGGTCCCCTTACCTCATAACCATAAACTAGTTCAAAAGGACTAAAACTAGTCAATGCATTAGGAGCATCGTTAATAACAAATAATAAGAATGGAATTCCCCATCCCAATCCTGTGGATGATCCTGACTATACGCCCTCATCATAGTTTTTAAAGTTTGATGCCACCTTTCCAAAGTCCCTTGTGACTCAGGTTGATTTAAATTGTTTTATCCCCAAACTGTTCATTACTTCCTTAAACAGCTGTGAAATGAAATTTGAACCCTGATTTGATTGTATTTCTTTAGTTAAGACATATCTTGCAACAAATTTAGTCAACTCTTCCACAATTCTCTTTGTTGTCATATTTCTCAAAGGTATCGCTTCAGGAAATCTTGTGGACACATCTATTATTGTCAGTCAGCACTGATTTCTATTTTTAGTCTTAGGGAGGGGTCCTACACAATCAAGCATGCCCCTAGTAAAAGGTTCTTCAAATGCTAAAATTGGAATTAAAGGTGCCGGCTTAATCACTACTTGTGGTTTCCCTATCACATGACATGTGTGACATGTACTACAGAATTTCACTACATCCATATGCAATCCAGGCCAATAAAAACGTTTCGGTATTTTTGCCTGTGTCTTTCTAATTCCTAAGTGTCCACCCATTGGAATTTCATGAGCTATCCTTAGAATCTCATTTATTTTGCAAATGGTATAACAATCTAATGCACTTCCCTCCAGCTTTCATTTGCTGAATCATGATAAGACCTCAATTTTGTTATTAAAACATTACCCTTAAGGTAATAACATTTTGGAATACATTCTGCCTCTTTCTGAGTAAGCTGTTTGATAGAACTGTTTTGTCTATCGTTTTTCTGTAACTCTACCAACTGCCTTGAGTTGAAAACCTCAGCTACATTGTCTTGCTGTCTTTCTTCCTGAACAATGTTCTTAAAAACAGTGCCAGCTAATTGGACTTCCACGCCTTCTCTCTGCCTTTTAACTTCCTGTTCTTCTTGTTTCAACCTATGAGCCTGATCTTGTTATCACACAATCTGCAAATCCAGGATGCTCCCTCTGCAACACTTCTGGTGAAAAGTCTTCTACAGGCTGCTCAACTACCATAAACATCACCCACATCTGGGACCCAGCTATATTGTTACGCAAAATAAATTGACCCCCAGTAATGGGCACTTTTTCCACTACTCCACCTTGTTTTCCATTTATTTTTAAATTTACCTTCTACAATGGAATAGGTTTAGCATCACCGTGAACCTCACTTATTATCATCTGTTCCTTCTGAACAACAAATGTCACTATCCCACAACATTAAGGATTGACTAGCCCCTGTATCTCTTAAAATGTTAACATCTTTACCTACTCCACTCTGAATACATGGAAAGACTTTCCCTTCACATATAAATCTTTGAATATTTCTGCAACCTGTTCCTCAGAATTCTCTTCGGTAAACTGTGAACACATTCCCACTTATTTACCTATCACTGATTCTTCTTGTTTACCTATACACAAACCACTGTTTTTTCCTGTGCCTGAATCTCAGAACCCATATTACTTTTACTTCCAGAACTTTTCTGCACCCCAATAATCCCATCAGATTTTCCCTGCAATTTCCAGCAGACTGGCTTTGTGTATCCAACTTTATTACAAAGAAAACACTTCAATTTTTGAGTATCACCACTACCCTCAGCGTCTTTCTTTTTATTCTGACAAAACACTTACTGGGAATTTCTACCTACTCCTTCTCTTCCCTGACTACCCACCTTCCTTTCACCTTCCCACGTTCTATCCTTCTCTGATTTAAATGGGTGACAAAAAAAGGTTTAGCTCTATGAAGTAGCTGATGATTGAGTTATTCCTGCTGCTCGTCTTCCCATTTCAACCCTCTGTTCCTCCACGAGTTCTCACTGCCAAAGGAATTGAATCTTTACATTCTTCCAAAAGAGTTTCTTCTCTAAGCACTGCATATATCATCTCTATCTTTACTGCCCATATCCACCCATAAAAATTACATCGTTTTACTCTCTCAAACTTAATATAAGTTTGCCCAGGTTGATTTCTCATTTTCCTAAATTTCTACCGGTATGCCTCAGGATCCAACTCATATGCACTCAAAACAGCCTTTCTTTTACCACCTCATAGTTCACTGACATTTCTTCTGACAATGAAGCATAACCCTCATGTGCTCTACCCACCACCCTGCATAGAAACAACAATGTTCAGTTTTCCTTATGTTCCTATGGCCATTTCAACCGTTTAGCTATCTTCTCAAATGAAATAAAGAATGCTTCAACATCTCTTTCTTCAAACTTTGGAAGAGCTTGTACAAATTTAAACATATCCTCACTGGTGTCTAATCTGGAAATAAGTCCTTCTGCACCCTCTGGTGTCTCTTCTTTAACTGCCAGCATTTTAAGCTGGAACTCTCTCTCTCTCTTTTCTCCATTTCTAACTTCGCCATTTCTAATTCCCTTTCCTGTTTTCTTTCTCTCTTCTGCCTTTCTGCCTGTTCCCTTTGGAGTGCCCCTTCTCTTTCCTTTTCTTTTTCTGCCCTTTCTTTTTCTGCTGCGTCTAGTTCCAATTTTGAGCCCATTCCCATGACCCAACCCTTGGGGAACTCCGTCTCTCGGGTATTGATTCCAATTTTAAATGCTGTGTTATACCTTCAATTATATCTGATTTCCTTACCCCTGCAGATAATCCTAATTGTTACTTATCTGCCAATTCCATTAATTTAGCTTTATTGACCTTTTGTAAACCAACCAAAATTACAACTTCAACTCCCAGACAGGTCTTAGCAACTGCCAAAGCCACTTTGCAGGCTAACTACTTTTAAAAAATCTCACACTAGCTCCTGAATTCAAAGTACTTCTCTTACTTGTAACTTTAAGATTCACCAACTCCAAACTAACCAAGGAATATCAAACATATCCTGCTGAGGTCCCCCAATTTTCTTATGGCACAGTGGATATTAAATGCTAAGCTGCTCAAACCCCAGAGAGAAACTTGAAACAACTGCCCCAACTGTTTCACAATTTGTATTTTGAATTCGAGATGCTTGCCTTGAATGTAGTGAGTCTACCAAGTCTTAGAAGTTCTTATAAAATGAAATTAAACATTTATTAATAAAAGAAATAATTTTAAGCACATACATAGGTCTACAAATTACTACTATAATTCCTAGCTTCCCTAATTAATCCAACTCCCAGTTACACCTCTGTTAAAGCAACAGTAAAAACAAAATAGATTCTAACAGACCCAGACAAAGCACACAGGGGTATTCACACTGTATTCTCTTAGCTTAGGTTCCTATTGGCAGCAGTTTGGTACATAGAGGCTGGAGGCTTTTCACACGTTAGATCTTAGGATTCCTTCTTTCCTTACACATAACCTCATCTCCTTTATATATGTTTTTTCCTTTATAATGTAAATCCCAATGTTTCAATATGTCTTTGTACTTTACCTTTCTAATAATAAAAATCTTTCATAGAAACAATTTTATCAGTAAGCTTTGAGAAAAAAATTACACACTGTTTGGCTTCTTCTGGATAAGTGTAACATTTCACCCTCTCTTTGATATTCACGACTACTCTGGTTTATCTGAAAATGCTAATTTTCTTTTTACACCTCACATTCTAAAACTTTGGCTATGTTTACTTATTTAGCATTTCAAACCTAGCTTCTCTTCTGATACATCAAAGCTTTTAGACCAGCTGTCTTTAATTCAATTAAGTCCCACACACACACACACTCTATCCAGACCCCACTATTCCTACTTTACAATAAATCCCAAGAACCTTATAAAAATATATTTTCATGATAGCATCTAAGCAACAGTTACAATCCTTTCTGCAATAGAAGCAAAGGATCCAAGTGTTACAAAATGCTCTTAAGAATTGCAATAGGAGGATGTAAAACAGAATCACAGGATCTTAACAGCACAGGAGGAGGCCATTCGGCCCATCATGTCTGCACCAGCTCTCCAAATGAGCATTATAACCTAGTGCCATTGCCCTGCCTTTTCCCCGTACCTCTGCACCTTGTTTCTATTCAAATAATCATCTAATGCCCTCTTGAATGCCTCGATTGAACCTGCCTCCACCACACTTCCAGACAGTGTATTCCAGACCCAAACCAGTCATTCTGTGAAAAAGTTTTTTCTCAAGTCACATTTGCTTCTGTTGCAAATCACTTTAAATCTGTGTCCTCTCGTTCCTGATCCTTTTATGAGTGGGAACAACTTCTCCCTATCTACTCTATCCAGCCCTCTCATGATTTTGAACAACTCTATCAAATCTCCTCTTAGCCTTCTTCTCTCCAAGGAAAACAGTCCCAACTCCTCCAATCTATCCTCATAGCTGAAGCTTCTCATCTCTGGAACCATTCTTGTTTACCTCTTCTGCACTCTATCCAATGAGTTCACATCCTTCCTATAGCATGGTGCCCAGAACTGTACACAACATTCCAGCTGAGGTCTAATGAGAATATTATATAAATTCAAAATAACCTCTCTGCTCTTGTACTCTATGCCCCTATTAATGAAGCCCAGGATACTATATGCCTTATTAACTGCTCTCCACCTGTCCTGCTACCTTCAATGACCAAGTCTTTCTGCTTCTGCAACCCCTTCAAAGTTCCACCCTTTTATTTTATATTATCTGTCCATGTTCTTCCTACCAAAATGCATCCCTCACACTTCTCCATATTGAACTTCATCTGCCACCTATCTGCCCACTCCACCAATGTCCTCTTGAAGTTCCCCACCGTCCTCCTCGCAAAACACAACACTTCCAAGCTTCATACCATTTGCAAACTTTGAAATTGTACCCTGCACATCAAGATCTAGATCATTTATATCAGGCTGCTGATTTACTGCCATCCATTGTACACAGTCAAATAAAGTCAAAACTACCCACAAGCTGAGAGGCCAGTTCTATCCTGTCTTTCTGCATAGTTCTTGGCGGATCAAGTGCAGCTCTATTGCAAATAGATTGGAAATCCTCAATTAGTTGCAGTGAATTCATTGGAGCAGATACAACACTGGCAAATTCTGAAAGGCCTCTATTATTAGATCCTGTTAGGGCAAAAGGAGAATTTGCTTGCTTTGTAGAAATTAGTTCAGAAGTGTCTGAAGATTCAGAGTCATAGAGGTGTACAGCACAGAAAAAGGCCCTTCGGCCCATCAAGTCTGCGCCGGTCAAACAAATACCTAACTATTTTAATCCCATTTTCCAGCACAAGGCACATAGCCTTGTATGCCATGGCATCGCAAGTGCACATCCAAATACTTCCAAAATGTTATGAGGGTTTCTGCCTCCACCACCCTTTCAGGCAGTGAGTTCCAGATTCCCACCACCCGCTGGGTGAAAAAATTCCCCCCACCACCATCACCACCCCCACCACCACCCACCCTCTCAATCTCCTCTGCTCCAGGGAAAATAATCCCAGTCTATCCAATCTCTCCTTATAACTAAAACTCTCCAGCCCAGGCAACATCCTGGTAAATCTCCTCTGCTCTCTCTCTAGTGCAATCACATCCTTCCTATAATGCAGATTCCAGAACTGCACGCAAAACTCTAGCTGTGACCAAACGAGCATAACCTCCCTGATCTTATATTCTATGCCTCAGCTAATAAAGGCAAGTATCACATATGCCTTCTTAACCACCTTACCTACCTGTCCTGCTACCTTAAGGGACCAGTGGACACGCACACCAAGGTCCCTCTGATGTTCAGTACTTCCCAGGGCCCTACCATTAATTGTGTATTCCCGTGCCTTGTTTGTCCTGCCCAAGTGCATCGCCTCACACTTATTCAGATTAAATTCCATTTGCCACTGATCAGCCCATCTGACTAGCCCGTCTATATTCTCCTGAAATCTAAGGCTATCCTCTTCACTATTTACCACCTCACCAATTCTGCAGAACTTCTGAACTCTGCAGAAAGGACTACGCAAGACCTTTAAGAGGAGAAACCCCCTACTGCAATGTACAGTGGCTTCTCCAGATAACAGCAGAAGGAGAAATGGCAACAGCTAATAAAGGTTAAGTTGCCGTGGGGAACAAATCAATCGTGGCCTATACCAATGTTGAGCATGTTTAAACTAGGTGTAAAAGCACTGGATGTATAGAAAGAGCTAGACTGAAGTCATTGAAACAGATTAATGTTAGCAAAAGCAAGGGAGGATGCAAGAATCAGAATGCTAAATATTAGCAAATTTTTTTTGCATAGAATGACTTAACATTGGTTAAGAGAATCTGTAGCATCATTTTGCCTTTTTTTAATATTCTTTTTTAAGTGTGTAGGTGCCAACAAAGTCAGTGATTGGGCAGTGCCAGACATGCGTTCAGTAGCTGAGCAAAGTTGGATTAACCAGAAATTGTTTCATCTGCTGATGGATAATAGATTGTAGATGTTTTAAACAATCTCTATGCACATGTAGAAAAAAACAATAGCCAACCTAGGCATTTTGCCATCTTCTATGCAGCAGTCAGACGTAGCAAGCAAGGATTGTGCCAATCAACCTAAGGAAATGCGCTGGAAAAAAATGACCACAATATTTACAAGTCTATTACAATGACCAGAATAAATTAAATTGGACAGATTAGACATATAGCTAAATATGACTTGTTCCAGTGAAGAAAGTTTTTAGATCTGAAGATTTTTTAAATAAAATAAACAGAGAGGCAAACAAGAAAGTATAGTTCAAACTAAGTAAACAGATGAATAGGTGTCAAAGATGGTATGAACTTGGGGGGAAAAAAACTGATATCTCAGTGACAAGGTCAGAGCTGGCGATAAAGGCCTCATGTGTTGGGGATCCCTCTCCCTATTGTACCATTATTACATCATCCAAGCTTTAAAAAGAAAATCTTTTCTTAGGTTAAATTTTCTCCTAGGAAAGTGTAACTTGGGAATGGCTCGCTGTAAGTGGTGTGTGGAGAATGTGAACGAAAAGAAACATCCATTTTTTTCCCCAACGTTATCTGGACTGACATTTTACAACTGAGTTTTGAAGTAGCTAGACTATTTTGTTGCATCTTTGTAGTTCTACATGGCCCAAATCTTCCAGTCTCTGGATCGTCAGAGACAGGACGTATGATCAAGATGCGAGTCAGTGCCCTGTGGAAGTCCTGACACAAGGACCTCCGTGGGAATTGCCCAGGAAGTTTCAACTTCCAGTGGGAAATTCCCCTGTTCCCTCGGACCCTCTGTGAATGTCTTTGATTTTGAATGAGAGTCGAAGACTCCAGACAGTTCCAATTTACTTGCCTGAATAGTTACCCAGGAAATTTAAGATAGAAGAAACCTAGTAAAACTTGTGGGTAACTACACCACTGACAGCACACCCCGATCACTCCAAACTGACCCCCCTAACTGCCCCTGACTGCGCCCTCTTGACTACCACCCCCCCAACCATCCGACTACCCCCCCAACCACATAACTATTACCTCACCCACTTGCCACCTTACCCAACCTATCCACCTACTCATTTACCCATTTATCTCATCCATCTTACCACCCTACCCATTCACTCATTCATCCACACATTCATTCACCCATCCGCTAACACTCATTCAGTAACATTCAAATTGCACCTTTAAACTTACCACAAGGCAGCTAGTACTGTAAAAAAGGGGCATGTTGGGTCTTTCCCCCCCAACTCAACTCCACTGTGGTGGAGCTCTCTGAGGGATGCTATACTTCACATTCCTGGTAAAGCCAGGCTCAGAAAACTCTGCTAGAAATACGAGCGGCATCGAATCGGGGGAAAGTTCAAGTGGAGTGGCAATCTGACTGTCATGAATGTATAATTATGATATTACAGATTTTAAGGACAATTGTTTTAAAGGAGCATTTGTTTGCAAACCTTTACACTGAGTTTAAAAGCCTTATTTCAAAATGGAAGTATGGATGCACAACATGGCACCTTTCTATGTTTGTTCAAACCTTGTCAGACTCTTGTTTCTAAAGCTGGCCACGAAGAGTCATTAAAATGTAAAGATTCCTCCATGTATGTCCATTAGATATTCGAAAAGGTGTGAAAAACCCTTTTACTTCAGAGGGACCGAGAGACAGGAAGGGACCTTAAAGAACCACAATGTAATTAACTTTTTTGCCTTGTGAAACAATGACTTCTGGAAAATTAACATAGCAGCCATTTTTATTTTGCTTTTTGAACTGTATAAAGAAGGCTGTAAGAAGCCATCTTGGGAGGCAGGGTGCAGAACCTCCAGGAAGAACTGAGAGACATCATCAGTGGGGTTTTCTCTCTGGCACCAGGGGTCAAAGAGGAAGGATATCCAGAAATCAACAGTTGTTCTGCTAAGAAAAATCTAAGCAATCTTCAAGTATCTTAAGTGCAGAACTTGTGAGGAAGAAAAAACCTTTTCTCGCTCCCAAAACCTGCCTGCCCTGCTGAGTCTGCCTGAAAAAAAAAGCAAACACCAACTAGTCGACTGCAGAAGCCATCACAAATGCCAAACCGAACCTCAAGTTTCAACCCCTTCACTTCAGAAAGAAGGAATTCAAGCAACAGGCCCACAATGATATCTCACTGAGGCTGATTTGAAATTTCAACTTTAAGTACTTTTTTTCCCTTTATCTACATTTTAATCTTTATATCTATAACTCTATTTTACGTAAGTAGCTTTCAGCAGTAATTTCATAATAAATTAATCTTTATCTTGTTTAAGAATAAAGCTTCACTGCTAAGTTATGTTTAAATTGAATCACTCACAAATTAAAAGGGGGCTATATACATACACAAAAATTCTTAGCTGACAGACTACTTTAAGGAAATGCCTTTTACATGGTTGTGACACTGACGATGATTGCCGCTCCGCAGAAGATCCTGGCTGATTGAAGGAGGAAAGCAAGCATTGCCTTCCAACATTTTCATTGCTCAAAGTAGTAAATTTTGTTGGGTAGCAAAACCCTCTGGAACCTGCTGCAGTGACCATTTTTCAGCGATAATCCTAAAACAGTGAGTGCTAGCCAGCGTTATGCTGGCATTGGTGATGGAAGAATATAATAGTTCTGACATTCTATGATAGTCTGTGCTCACCTAACACATACATACACACTTATCTATTTTATATGTATACAGGCAGCTTGATCTTAAACACCTTACAACAGGGATTACTGCATAAAGACTCAAAGCTTATTAATTCTTCAATCTGTTAGAAGAAATCAATGTAAATAAGTTTCTCTCATGCGGTGGCAAAAATAACTATCCCTCCAAGTACTGAAAGCTAGTCATAGTACTACAAGTAATTAACAAAATCATCACTGCTTAGGATGATCCAGTTACCAAGGTTTAATTTAGACTGAAGTTTTATTTAAAATTGCTTTATAACATTACCATCAACATCAGGACTGGAAAGGGAGATAATCCTCCCTCCCTTATATAGGTGCTATTATGTTTCATTCAGTAAACCAAGGTCCTTTTCTTGGCTTAGGGAGCATATACAACTATGTACCTTGAACAGAAAGTTCAAACAGTTGTATCACTGTGAAGATAGGAACAAGAATAGGCCATTTAGCCCCTCAAGTATGTTGAGATTTAGTGAGATCATGGCTCAACTGCGAGCCAATTCCTGTCTTTGCCCCAGAACCTTTAATACCTTTGGATAACAAACATCTATCATTCTCAGTTTCAATATTAACTATTGAGCTAGAATCAATTGCCGTTTGCAGAAGAGAGTTTCAAACTTCCACCACCTTTGGGCGGTATTTAATGCAGGTGTCCAGGTCTTGACTGCCGTTTGGGAGGCAGCAATAGCCTGTGTCGCCTCCTTTTGATGGAGGCCTACCGTATTATGTGCCAATCAAGCATCTAAGCGGACTGCTAATCAAAGGTCCGCCCCTGAGATCTACTGGCTAATGAGAGGCTGGCAGCTGTTCATTGCAGGTAGTGCCAGCAGAAGTGGTGTCAACTGCCAGCAATATGCCCGCCAGAGGTCCAAGATCTATGAGGGTCCCAGGCCACAGGTGTGATGGTGGAATGGAGGATGAAGCAAGATGGGGATGATGGTCAGTAGCAAAGGTAGGGCCGTGGCTTCCACCCCTTTCCAGATTCCAGGTACCCCGATCAAGCATTGACAGGATTTGCTTTTTGGGCTCCCTGTGTGGTGGCACACATGTTCACCACTGGGTTAACATCAATGGCAGGGGCATGAGGCCCTTAAATGAACATTAACTTTCCACAAAGGGTTCAATTAGCAGCAGAGTGGGAAGGCCGTCCAAAGGCCTTCTCGCCTGGACTTAATTGGAACAGAGGTACGAAGGGGGCAGTGTCCCCACCCGGCAACCCAGCCAAATTAAATACCCCCTCCACCTCTAACCTCATCTTGGAGGGCCAATACATTCTGCCCTTTGTGTGTAAAAACATTTTCTAATTTCACTCCTGAATGGTATGACTTTAATTTTTACAAGTCACTGAGACCTAGATGCCCCAATCAGAAGTAATAGTTTCCCTCTTTCTTTCCTCTATGTTCCCCTTAATATGCTGAAAACTATGATCAAATCACTCATGAACCTACTAAATAGTTTGAGTAATCTCTCTTCATAGGGAGAGATTACCAAGACTTCGTTGTATAGTAGAGGAGATGATAATAGAGAACACAGAGAGACTGTAAATACAATTCCTTACTGTCAATGTCCTATATCAGGCTAGATACAACTAGAGATGATAATTGAGTATACACAGAGTGAGCACAATTCCTTACTGTCAATGTCCTATATCAGGCTGGATACAAGTCGAGATGATAATAGAGTATACACAGAGTGAGTACAATTCCTTACTGTCAATGTCCTATATCAGGCCGGATACAACTAGAGATGATAATAGCGTATACACAGAGTGAGTACAATTCCTTACTATCAATGTCCTCTATCAGGCCGGATACAACTAGAGATGATAATAGAGTATACACAGAGTGAGTACAATTCCTTACTGTCAATGTCCTCTATCAGGCTGGCTGTACCAGGCATGTAGTTCATCTTGCTCCGCCGGAAGTGGCCCCAGCGCAGGATCAGTTACTTCCGGCATGGCGGGTGGGCGGAACCTGATTCTAAGTATTCCTGTCTCTCGTTTGTAATTAGTTTGTTTACCGCAGTCGCGTTTGTTATCTGAGAAAAGTGGTGTTTGTGATTTTGGTTTTGATTATTGAAGCTGGTGTCTGGAGTCGGACCCAGTGTCGCGAGGGAGGCGGCTCCGTCCGGGCAGCAAAGATGGCGGCGGTGGTGGTGGCTCGGCTAAGGACAGGAGGGGCTTTCTGTTCATTTGTAATTATGTCGCCTTTTATTTATCCGGGCTGTGGTGAATTCACGGCTCTACCTGGAATGTTGCTGCTTGCGAATGATAATTTGAATCAGAGCAGGCTGTTGTCTGTATTTAAAATTTACAGCTGCTTGACACTTTCCGAATGTGAGATTTAAACTAACTCCGGGAGGAGAAGCGGCTCCCCGCTCTCTGCAGGGACTTTTAATTAACCCGACTGCCGTGTTTTTAAGCGTGTTATAGTGTTGTGAACATGGGGGTTTTGGGGAGGGGAGGAGGCTTTACCACGAGTGAGATAGATTTCTCCCCTTCAATCACGTGGCGATGTGGCTCGGTGTTTTAGCATCAGGAAAGGTCACAGTTTTTAAAAATCTGAAACTGCCAAACATTCATTTCTGCCACAGAGCTGCTGAAGGTCAAGGCTGTTTCTTCCATTCTTTTTTTTTTGGCAAGTTAAATGCTTTAAAGTGGTTGGAATTCCGATCATTTATTGCGTTTTTCACCTGTTTAGGAGCCAGGTTGTTAATCTTTACGTCTGCAGCAAATTTAGATTATGTTGCGACTAAGCGTTCATTCAGTTGGAATGATTTATTATCTCTCCTGCTTCTATTGCTTTGCAGCTTTACCGAGCATGTTTACGCACCAGGCAAGTTCCTGAAGCTCTCCGATTGCACTGTCTTCAGAAAAATGCAGCAAACTGGAGGATTTCAACCTCTCTTATAAATCATAAACGCACCTTCAGCACAAGTAAGTGTCCTGGGAAACTGGCATGCTCTGACGGATCTCATAACTATTTTGACTGAAAACATTAAACGGAGTACAGCCTCTTCAGAGAGACCCAGGGTTAGAGGTTAGAAGCAGAAACAAGGCTTAAGTGATTTTTACATCCAAACCTGTCACCACTTTCCCTCTAATTTTAACATAGTCTGAAATGTGTTTCAGAAGGAGCACCTTTGGGAAATTTTCTAAAATTGCTCTGGTAATGCAAGTAAGAATTTTCAAACAGATCAATGGTGCAACAAACAATACAGACCTATACTACAGGGAGACAGCAGCGCAGTGATAATGTCAGTGGCCTTATTCAGAAGCCCAGGCTAATGATCTGGGGTCTCGATTTAATTCCACCATGGCAGCTGTGGAATTTGAATTCAATTAATAATAAAAATATGGAATTTAAAGCTAGTCTCAGTAATGGTGACCATGAAACCATTGCCGATCGTCATGAAAACCCACTTGGTTCACTAATGTCCTTGAGGGAAGGAAATCTCCCATCCTTACCTTGTCTGACTTACACATGACTCCAGACCCACAACAATGTGCTTGACTCATGACTGTCCTCTGCAATGGCCTAGCAAGCCACTGAGTTGTACCAAACTGCTAGCACTGTGGGTGTACCTACACTAGATGGATCGGAATGGTTCAAGAAGACAGCTCAGTACCACTTTCTCAAGGGCAATTGGGATTGGACAACAAATGTTCACCTTGCCAGCAATGCCCACATCCCATGGAAAAAAAATTTAAAATCTTCCAGAAGAAGCAACATGAGGAGAAAAAAAAACTGGCCAATTTGGGAAGAAACTCTGGGTGATTCCTCTTGACTACGAGGCAATCAAACAAGCTGCAGTAGAGCATGGTAACTCGAGTCTTTCTGTTGTCAGCTGCTCCATAGTTTACTTATTATGACCTGAAATGTCGACTTCCCCTTAACATGTAATCTAGCTTTTTGCCCATGTATTTTATACAGATGCCCTAATTTCTCTGAACCCTATCCATTTTCAAATAATCTATTCAACTAGACAGAACCCATTTCCTTCATTTTTAAACTTAAATCATATCTCCTCTAAGCCTGAGTTTTTCTAATGATTATCATTGTGGTTGCCCTCCTGAATTGTGGTTGCCCTCCTGAATTGTCTGCAACATCTTAATCTCCAGATATACATGGGGATCAAAACTGAACACAATTCTAAGTGCAGCTGTGCATAGTCTAATTGCAGTAACCTTACATTTTATTTTATTCTGTCATAACAATACAAATTGTGTTTGCCTTCTCAGTGGCCTTGTATGTACTTCATGGTTTATCAGCTATGACTGGAGATCCCTCTTCTGTTCAGAAATATAAATGAAAAAAATGCTGCTTTGCTTTTGGCTTTTGTTTAACTGCTAGTACAATTCGACCTGCTCTGAATGCTAGCAGCCAGGACTCTTGAGTGTGCTTTTAAGAATATGTCCTAAGCTGTGATTTTTTGCATTTTGTACAGAAGGGGAAGCACAACTTCGATCTGCTTTCTTATACTATTCCCAGTATCATATTGTGTGAAGTTAGTACGTGCAATATAACTGAATCTACAGTGAGTTCTTAATATGATTTATTTAATCTGTTTGCCAGTCTTCCATAAAGGGGATTTTCAATGCTGAAATATTGTTTCTGATTTGTCCAAAAAAACTTTTATTGATTAGTTAAGTGGTACTTCGAATGCATTCCAGTCTAATTTATTGCAAAATGGCAGCTTCCTGAATGAACAGGATCTTGAGGGAATAGTAAAATACTATGTTCCATATGTTTTGTTTTAGCATTCCATTAAAAAAATCCTCCAGTCAATTTGTAAAATATTAATTACATTTTGTTAGGGTACTTAATCTCGCTGACCTTTGGTTATTTTTTTCTCCCCAAGGATCTTATTTTACTATGTCTACATAGAATGCAAATTGAAGTTTCTGTGTAACAGTGTTAAAAATATTAATTGTGTAGGCAGACTGAAGGAAAATGAATATTCAGAAATTGTTCCATTCATGAAAATATCTGTGTGTGTGGTTGTGGGATTAGTAGGAGGAGGATAGACCCTAATAGATAATTGGTGCTTGTGTATTTCAGCTTATTCAAACTTTACTCCTGCTGTTACCCAATCTGCTCCATTTTTCAAGGGTACTGCTGTAGTCAATGGTGAGTTCAAAGAGATCAATTTGGATGACTACAAGGGAAAATATCTGGTCGTTTTCTTCTATCCTCTGGATTTGTAAGTAATCTTGGCACGTGCAATTTGCTTAAAGCTTGAACGTAAGAGAAATTTTAATGTATTTTTTTGCCAAATTTCACATCATATGCAGCTTTCAAAATTATTCTTTTGATCACTCTTGCAAGAGCAATTGAAATGCATACAAACAGTATATTGTTGCAAGTATTTTCTGAGCAAAGTTTTAAAAAAAAACTTCAGATAGAAATTATCCTGCTCAGTGTTGAGGAGGAGGATGCCCTGCACATCTTAAGTCGTGTTATCAGCTATGAAAATATTAGCCAAGTGATGGGTGGAGTATATCTTTTGGGGAGCAAATACTGTTGTGCTCCCATATCTTGATTGCTCACTGTATTCTGTGGGTGTGTGTTAGGTTTCATCAATGATTTTAACTTCTATATGGATTTTTTTTTAGCTGTTGCTTTTACTTTTCTCTGCTTCTACTTTGTTTTGTTTGCTCTGATCTTTAACTTTGTTTTCTATTATTCTGAATCCCCACTCTATCAACAATAATGCATGGCTACTCTTCTTTCAGATTTCCTGGTTGAAGGCTGCATTGTAAGGATTGAAGGACAGGTTTTGTGGTTTCCAGTGTGCGCTACTGCCTTGCCTTATTCAATGTAGCATTTGAAAAAAAAGGGATTTTAGTTTCTTGTGCAAAGTTAAATACATTTAACCACTATTTAAGATATGGAGAGTTACTGGTTTATTACATACTCTGTGGTTTGTCCCTTAGCATCTTGTTTTACAATATTTGGGAAGGGGGAACCATAAATGCTGTGTGAAAAATAATCAGACAGCTACAGTGACTTTTAGAATGTTGGTAATGTTACAGTGCTTTCCAGTTTTTTGCTTTTTTTTCTCAATTATTGTTCACACTTGAATCATCATAAAGACTTCCTCCCATTAAAAATTTGGGATACTTTTGAAAATGAACCTGCTGAGAACTCTGCATGTGTGCTTTCAAAACAGCTTTTAGATTGTTTAACCCAGTTGACTAAATAACTCCCTTTCAATGGCCACTAGGTTTAAAATTTGAACAGCATTTCTTTGTTCTGGGGTAAAGCGATAACTCAAAAATGTGAGCCCTTCTATTAATATTGGTGCACTAATATTCCTAAAGTTGCAATTTTAATGCTGTATTAAATACACAAATCTTTAAGGATAATAAATGCAAACAAGTTATTTAAATCCTTAAAGTGGAACATGAAAATTCTGGAAAGTACCCATATGTGTAGCTCCTAAAGTACGTTTGGGGAGTTGTTAAGATATCTGGGTAGTTTACACTCCCTCATTCTCAGTCCCCATTTTCACTCAAGATGACAGTTTTATAGCAATAGGTGTAGGCTTTTTAGACCTTCAAGCCTATTCCATCATTCAGTGAGATCATGGCTGCTCTGTGACCCAGTTCTGTATTTCTGTCTTTGTTCTATATCCCTCAATGCCTTTGGTTAACAAATAATCTAGCATCAATTTCCAATTGCAGAAGAAATTTCTAATACTCTACCATTCTTTGAATACTCTAATTTTTAGCCTATGCCTCCTAATCCTCACTATCTGTTCCCATAATATCTTGCAAACCCAAGTTCTAGGAAATACAACCATAATTGCCTCTCCTTGTAATTTAACCTCTGGAGTCCAGATATCGTTCTGGTAAGTCTATGCTGCACTCTCAGGGCCAGTATATTTTTCCTAAGATGTGGTGCCCGGACCTGCTGACAGTGCTCTGGGTATGGTCTAACTGGAGCTTTGTATAGCTGTAGCATAACGTTTTGTATTCTAGTCCTCTGGATAAAAAGGCCAGCCTTCTTTTAACCTTTATGATTTATTTTCTGTGCCTACCCATGATATTTAATCTATCTGAATGGACTGTCAAATCCCCTTATGGATTTTCTTTTAATCAGGTTTTATTTTTCACTGTTCTGGTTATTATTAGTTTAAAAACAGTTGTGAGATTTAACAAATCAGTTTTTAAAAAAATTTATTTTCCCAGCACCTTTGTTTGTCCGACTGAGATCGTTGCATTTAGCAACAAAGCAAGTGAGTTCCATGATGTAAACTGTGAAGTAATTGGTGTGTCTGTAGACTCTCATTTCTCCCATCTTGCCTGGATCAACATGCCAAGAAAGGTATGGAAATAAAGGTGAAGATTTTTAAAAACCTGTGTCTTTGTGGTTTGTCTTTTAGAAAAATTGGGATTCCAATTAGGTTTAGGTGCAATAGTTCTATGAAATTTGTATTTGAAGAAGGTAACTATTGCTGTTTCAATCCTTCAGAATTTCCAATTAGAGTGCTGCAAATAAAGGAGTGTCTTATCAAACATTGACAACAAAAACAGAATATTTCAGATGGTTATAGAGAAGTTATGGAAATGTAAAAAGTTAAGATCCATAGAACATGACTTTGTTCATGAGTAATCAACTTTTGGAGTGGAAGCAAATTTTTAATTGTAAAAATGGGCACAGAAATAGTCAGAAGTTCTCAAAAGATTATTTCTACTTTGTATAACGTTTTTTATAAGTACATTTCAACATCTGGGAGTCATTTTTCTTTTAATTGAATTTAGTCTATGTTCTTTCTTGCATTTCAGAGTGGGGGTCTCGGGCATATGAATATACCATTGTTGTCTGATTTAACAAAGCAGATCTCTCGGGATTATGGAGTGTTGATGGAAAACTCTGGTATTGCTCTGAGGTAAGAGGTTCTGTGTTATAAAAAAAAAATGTGAATTGTGCATTGTTGCAAATTAGGCAAAGTTGAAATAGTGGTCTAACATCAGTGGTAGTAGGATTATGATATACTAATTAGATCCGGGTTGGGATTGAGGACACTTTCATACATCTTGAAATGTATCAACAAGGATGCTGGACTTCAGTTTTTAATGTTGAAATGAATGGGAATGTAGAATACATTTTCCAAAACATGGTAAAAATCCTGTAGTTCTGTAAAATAAAATTAGAACTTGATTTCTTTTGTCAGCATATCTACAGTGGCCATAATGATAAATGTTAGGAATCCCTCCTCCCCCACCAGTGCCATGTGGTAATAATGCAATTAGTTTTATTCAAACACCTTAAATTAGTTGCCTGCAAATGGATCAAAAAGTAATGACATCCTTCAAACTTCTCAAGTTATCTTCAAGGTATGCTTGGATATTATAAAAAGTATTTATTTTGGCCTGGATCTTGCAGTTAGCAGGGAAGTGACGATGCTTACCATTCACCTTGAGCTACCTACAAAGATGTAATGAGCTCTGTGGCATGGATTTTCCCTTTCAAGATGTTCATTTCATTCTGGTGCCAGTTATAGGGAATATCTGGCATCCAGCAACAGTGATGTCATCAAGCAGGCTAAACAGCCAATCATGTTGAAGAATTCTTATAGCAAATTATATAATTTTTACAGAAAACAAAATAAATATTGGAACATAATCATCGGATTAAGGTAGAAACTAAAATTAAAAATCTATGGAATTGTTACCCCCAACTGGAGAAATTCCACAAATACAAAATTAGTTTTTCAGAGCCAGAGGGGTTGATCAGAAGTATTTATAACTATCTGCTGTTTAAAAATCCAGTTGCACTTCATTCCACAAGGAATAATCTTTTTTTAAGGGGTTTTATAGCGCCAATAATAGCCTTAAAAAGTGAACTTTATGGCGATTCAGTGATGTCTAGATGATTTTCACCTGCAAAAGCATCACCCTGTGGAGGAGGAAGGAATCACTGATAGCAACTTCTGGTTTTTCACGTTGAACTGTGCATTTATAGATGTCATTGTTAGTTTCATCGACTAATGATGGTGAAAGCTATTGCTGACATTCCAACTGTAAAATCCAGGCCAACACATCATTGTTTATAAATTTAAGTAGTACTTTGGGATTGCTAGCATTAAAATGTTTTCCAGAAATCCAGTTTGCATTCTGTGAATCTGGCAACAATGTCTGTTGCAAAGATCTTTAATGCAGTACTAAGCGAGTGTGCTGCGTTGTTGAAGGTGCTAACCTTTAGATGAAAGGTTAATCCTGTGATTTCAGATAGACAGAACATATTTTATGATTTTCTTCTCTCAACCAACACCATCAGAAATAGATCATCTTGATGTGTATTCATGTTATTTGTAGAGCTTTGCTGTATGCAAATTGTTTCTCAATTTGTCTCACATTTCAAAAATAATCTGCTGGTTGTAAAGGGCATTGGGATTTCCTGACGATATGAAAGGCACTGTATAAATCAAGATTTTTTTTTTGTTTCTTCTCCATATGTAAATTAAAAGTTTGACAAATTTTGAACTTGTATATTTTTTTGCTTGCTGGCTGAGACAGAAGCCTCTGACTCAAGTTGATCTGCAATCTTCCTTCCCATCCTCGCAAACTGTTAGAACGTTTGTATTCTTAATAGTTAAATAGTATGTTAGAAATTTGTGGGGTAAAGTTAGTAGAACTTTTAACTGGCTCTTATTTCTGGACTGCCAAAACTGTACTTTTTTTTTATTAGTGTTCTGTTCCTACCTGAAATTAAAAAGCCAGTTCTCACTTTTGCACATTCTAATTTTACTCCATTCAAGTCGGTGAAAAATCCAGCCTTTTTTGTACACATACCTCAGAATTAATGCTTCATGGCTATTTTCAATGGAGCAGTGACAAACAAAAGAGAATCCTTGCATTTATATAGTGCCTTTCACATTCACCCGTTGTGCAGCACTCAGCCGTCATTGCTTGGAAGTGTTCATTTGGATTCTGCACAGGCAAGAGTGCTACCGTTAAGGTAAGGTTTATATCGGAGAGTACATCTGAGCGCACAAATTACTTACACTCATGATTGTGAGGCACACAGACAAGATTTTTCCTCCCCCTTCCATTGCCGCAATTAATTCTTGAACCACTCAAACAATCGAGGACAGTTTTTAACTGAGATTGAATTAGTGCAGCAGTACAACAAAGGTGGGAAAAGGATGGTCAGTTCACCAATGAAAAAGGCTGTGGAGGATAGGTTTTGCTAACAAGAGTTGCCTTCAGGTGCAGTTATGATTATGCAAAGTTTTAGGACAGTGAGGGAAAGTGTAGAGATGCACCTGAGTCCCAGAAATCAGGAATGCAGCCAAGTCTCAGATGTGCTACACCTGGAGCCATTTAGACGCAAGAGTTTTTGCAGGCTTAGAGCAGTTTTTGAATTAGGATGGGTTTAGTAGAGTAGATAGGGAGAAACTTCCACTGGCAGGATGGCCTGTAATCGAGGATGTAGACTTGAGATAACTGGCAAAATATGTAGATAGGAGATGAAAATTTTTGTATACAGTAAGTTATAATCAATAGCTCTTTTGAAGTGCTGGTACAGGCATATTGGGCTAAAAGACTCCTTTTGTGCCCTATGATTCTATGAATTCACTGCTGCTGTTCCTGAGATAAAAGCTGCAGGAGCAAACAAAAAGCACCTCCTGTTGCCCCTCAAAAGGGGGACATCTAAAAAAGAATTATATTCTCAGGCTATGGATCACCCCTTGATACCAAGTTCTTCTAGAGCCTGTTTAGGAACATTGTATGTATCTTTAAAGTCAATTTGTGTCTGTATTTGTAATTTAGGGTGAAAATGAGGTGATTTCTGCTACATTTCTCAAAAGTTAATGGTCAAAAATTGCTTACTGAAGTAACCAGTGGTTATTCTCATCAGTTCCTCTCCCTATTGCCACATCTTGTGTATCTGTGGTATTTGTGTGATACGCATACATAATTAAAAATGGTTATCAAGCTCTTTATCCTTCTTGCAAAGGGGGAATGTGGAATGTGTCATCATTTAACCTTGCCAGTTGCAGAGTAAAACAAAAGTATACCTCTAACCAATGACTTTGAATATCTTTTAACTTTCTTTATCAGTCATTCTGTGACTTGATGTTGCCAGCATTTCCTCTTTGTACTATATTACAGGCAGCTTTTTTCTCCAAAAAGACCACTCATTCACTTCACTTATGGCACCTAAATCACATGTAGAAGATTTAATTTATCCAGTTTGGAATAAGGTTTGAACTCCAGATTTAGAAATAAAACAACCAAGTGCCAGCACTTTTATCTGCCTAATTCCCTACTTTCTCCTCAGTTTTGAACATTAATGCCTTTTCCCCACCACTGAAACACTTAAGGCATGTTTTCAACTGTGTTTTTCAGTTTAAGTATGCTTGAATGTAACAAATTTCAATTTTTTTACATCATAAACTTGAAATATGTTTTATGAATTACTTGCCATGTAATTGACAAAATTATATTTTCTGATTTTCTCACTTTTAAAATGTTCTAATTTTACAAGAGGTCTTTTCATCATTGACACTAATGGCATTATCAAGCACATCAGCATCAATGATCTGCCTGTAGGTCGCAGTGCTGAAGAAACCCTACGCTTAGTTAAGGCCTTCCAGTTTGTGGAAACCCATGGAGAGGTTTGCCCAGCTGAGTGGACACCTGAATCTCCAACGGTTTGTAAAATTTATAGCAATCTAATGAAATGATGTTATTGTTTTTTAACTTTGTGAAAACTAAACCATGTCAATTCTGTTGCAGAGTGATTCAAACATAATATTTTCTTCAAATGAATGTCTACATTTGAGGGCTTTTAAATTCAGGCTAGCAGAGTTTGAAAATGTGTTTTAATACAATCCTACTAAACACTGATATCATCTGTTCTTCCTGCTCCCAGCAGAATAAAGATGCATTCCCTCTTCTTCACGCAACACTCCATTTCCCAGTAAATACAGCTGACCTATTTCTCTCTCCATTTTTCCATTTCCCCTCAATAGTTCCTCTGTTACCCACTTTAAATGTTTTCTCTGGCTGCCCACTCAAAATTGAGAGAATTTTTTTCTTTATCTATTCTGTTTTAATTTTGTACATTTATATTCACTCAACTTAGAGCTCAAGCATCTTGTTTTCTATTCTTTCCTTCATTTCCCACAACAGTAGTTTGTTAATCCAGTGCTGAAATAAATAATCACAGCTTACTCATCATTGACTCTGTGTGTTTTACTGCTTCATGCCCTCTCATCCTTCACTTCCTTTTTCCTTTCTATTGTTTTTCTCTAATTCCTTCGCATTCTCTTTCTCCCCTCCACCCACCACCTTTTTTATCCCTCCCCCCATTCTGTTTGTTTCTGCAATACTTTACAGGTTCCACAGATCATGAGAGGCATGTTAATGTTATATTGGGAGACTGGAGGAGGAAGAATACTAGATAATGGAAAAACACCAATAAGTTGTGAATGTGTGGGTCATGGCAAATCAGATCAAATAGTCTCTTCTGGACATGCTAGTTTGAATTTGTGTCTGGATGCAGATGAGCAAGTCCTCCATACGAAGGCTCCTGTTTGTGTTCGGGAGAGATTGAGGAATAAACACGATTTCTGAAAGCTCATTTTACAAAAAAAAGTGCCTGCTGGGTATTGAGTTGCTAGTGGACAAATTTAATACAATTTTTTTTCTCTGTTGGGGAGTGTGTATCCAACGCCCAAAATGAAGAGTTGTGTGTTGATATGTATGTATTACTCAGAGGGAAGGAGGAAACCGACTTGGAACCAAATTTCTCCATAAATTTTAAATGCTTTTATTAATCTAATTTTATAATTAATAATGCTATGATGGTAGCTTTCACACTGTCAAATTAGGGAATTTTTTAGTAATTGGACTGAGAGAAGATTGAAATTGGATAGAAGTGTTTATAATCATATGGCTTGAAAACAAACAATTGAAAACAAAAAAAAGCAATCTTCAAGCTACTTATTTGATGAGAAATAACTGACATACTTGATGGTCATAACATACATGATGATTATGATGAACACTAAACACTTTCTTCCAATGTACATTTTGTTTCAATTAGTCTCAGTGTTTGTATATAGGCGTTAGTAACATTAAATGCCCCATGTTCTTTTAGACTGTATGGTGTTTCATCTTAAACAAAATAGTTATGTGAAGTATGGGAAGAGGCTTATGTGCAACATAGACTTTGGCATTGATCGTTTGGACAGCATAGCCTGTTTCTGTGCTGTAATGTCTATGTAATTCAATGTATAATGTGCCCCTGGCAACACTAATCTGTAGTTCATGACTTTTTAAAGTTCAATCAATAAGGTTAAACATAAAATTATAGGCAAAAGTAACAATCACCTAGTCAGACCCTGGTGCTATTGAGTATACTATCTCACTTAGCTGATAAACAGATATTCCATATAACTTAGAATATGAACAATTAAGCCTAGGCTGCTCCCTCAATTTTCAGTCATCTGGGAAGTCATTTGGCACCCCAGCATGACATTTTGGTTGACATAAGCAACTCTGTATGGATTGGGGGAATTGAAGCTATTTTATATAGGCCATGTGTTGGGATTGTATTTTGCTGCATCTTTGTTGCTGTTAGCTTGGCTAATTTACATACACATTTTCAATTCCCTTCCTCACCACTGTTCTGATTTTGACTAGAATTTAGATTCCAATGTAACTTCCAGGTTGATTAAGGTGAATATAACAGCTTTCTGTATGTTATAAATGACATAATTAATAAAATATTTCTAAACCACTTGAACTTTAACACTATTATTGCTGAAGCATATTCCACCTACAAGTGTAATAATTCCGTTTGTGATTTTATTTTACAGATCAAGCCTTCTCCAGAAGGTTCGAAGGAGTACTTTGCAAATGTCAAGGAGTAGCATCTAATTTGTATACTTATTACTTTGTTTTGGACTATTTGGAATAAGTATTCAGAGGTGAATGTTTTCTTTACCTAATAATGTTGGATGTCAGACTAAAGTTCACCAGGTCTGAGCTACTAAATTTGAATGTTTGTCCAATGAATTTTATCGGTCAAATGAAGATGGATGCTATACTACTGAATGCTCATTCATTGTTTAAAAATATGTATATCCTGAAGCAAGCCAGAAGAATAAGATCTGGCAAAAAAAATCGTGACCAATTAAAATTGAGGTAGTAGCTAACCACGTACTAGAAGCTAAATTGAAAGTCTACTTAAGTGACATCTTTTAAAATTAAGTTTATTGTTTAAATGATAATGACTTCAACTATTTTTAACTATATGCTTATCAAATATACACATATACACTTCTAAATAAAGGTATGAATGCTTATGTTTATTGTCCTCTAATTTCTTTCCAGCTGCTACAATGTTCAGGAGTGTGTTACATTTCTGAAATTCAAACTAAACCTTGTTTTAGTTAATACTATAGAAACTGATTGCAGAATTGTAAGAACTGCTTGAGTTGTACTTGAGGGTTAAAATTCAGTCCGTTTGGGTTATATTTGGCATTGGATTTCCCACAGGATGGCTGCTGTAGAATGGTTATAGCACGGAATTCAGCTCGTCATGTCCATGCCGCCTCTCTACAAGACTAAATCCACTAGTCTCACTCCCCAGCCCTTACCCTGTTGCCCTGCAAATGTTTTCTCTTCAGGTGTTTATCTCATTGTCTTTTGAAAACCACTATTGCATCTGTCTCCAACATACTCTCAGGCATTGCATTCCGGATCCTGGCCACTCAATTGTATTTTTTTATAAAAGTTTTTCCATATGTCACTATTGGTTCTTTTGTCATTCAACTTATGTCAGTGCCCCCTGGTTCTTGCTTCTTCCACTAATGGAAGGTGTTTTTCTCTATCTACTCTCTCTGGACCCCTCATGATTTTGAGCACCTCTGCAAAATCTGTTCTCAACCTTCCCTTTTCTAGCTTTCATCCACAAAACTCATGTACCTCATCCCTGGAATGTTCTCAAATCCTGTAGGCACCTTGCTCAGTGCCTTCACCTCCTTGCCAAAGTGTTGTGACCAGAATTGTACACAGTACCCCAGTTGAGGCGGAACCATTATTTTATAGTTTGCCATATTTTCCTTTCTTTTGTACTCTATACCTCTGTTTATAAAGCCCAGAATCTCAATGTCTTTATGAACCACTTTCTCAACCTTTCTTGCCACCTTCAATGATTTGTACACATGTAGCCCAGGACTCTTGTGAGAATGCACCTCAATTATACCTGAACCATGTTTTTAAAAGCAGCCCATTGCTGTTAAACAGTTTTGCCTGCCAGTCTTTGATTCTAACTCACCTGGGCCAGATCTGTTCTCACACCACTGAAATTGGCCCTCCTCCAGTTAAGTATTTTTACTCTGGATTGCTTCTTGTTCTATCTTTCCACTTGACACACCAGTTCACTAGAGGTGCTCTTCTGAGTTCAGGACTTAAGTGATCTATTGGGATAACAGTGAGCTTTCTTCTCTGAATTTTAATTTAGACAGTACCTGAACTGGCCGTACTCCATGTTGACAGCACAAAGGGGATGAAGCTTCATTTTTCGGTACATCATAGAGAAGTTCTAAAAATCATGACCTTGATCTGAATTCATTTTTTTAAGCATAGTCCCCTCTACTAAGGCATTGCAAGTTTTCACAGGAGTGTATAATGGAATATTTTTGAAGAACAAGTGCTGGAGATACAATAGGAACATTGGCTTCACAGTATTTCCTAATAACAGGTGTGAGAAGTGAACTGGAGAAAGCAATCATCTTCTGTGTTTTTCAAATTTAATTTAATTGCCAGCCTTTTAGACACAATACAATATTACAAGGAGAATGTTCTCATCATATCAAATGAAGCATGGCTCATTTTGGCTGTTTTCCCTGTCTGTGAGGAAGATGACGTTTCTTATATATGCACATAACCAGGCCCTGAAGCAACCACTCTTGATTAATCTCTCTCTTGGGTGAAGCATTATAAGATCCAGATGTGATGTTAATACTCATTCTTAAAGAAAAAATAAGTTTAAACATTCAAATTAATCTTGTGTTATTTTTAAGATGCTGGCCCCTGTAATATTTTGTAAATGTAGCTAGCCCACAGTTAAGTACTTCAGTATAAGGAAGACCTTTGATTTAAGATATACTCTGGAAGTTCTTGTCAAAAATCATTTTGTAAATCATATAATTAGTTTTTTGCTGTATTGCAAACTATAAACTTTAAAGGCTAGGTCTCAAGCACAGATAGCGGCAGATTTTGCCTTCTAAAATATCAAAATGGTTTATATTTTCAAAAGTGCTGAGGCATTGGGGAATAACATATCACAATCTACTTGCAAGTTAAATATAGTACCAAATGTATGATATAATTAGTTCTTTCCATCTAAAGTAACCCTCATGATGAAATACAAGTGTTTATCAATCATGGTCTTTTGAAGCAGAAAGTCATTGAATAATTGAGTTGTACCCATCTAATTATCCCCTTTATTTCCTCTAAGATATCTTTATAATGTGATAACCGTGAGCATTTTTAGATGCCATCAAGTTCTTTTTTCTGTTTTGAAACTTATTGAAGTTTCCTGTCAACCACCTGCCAGGGTACTTTGTTCCATGTATTGCTTGCTTTTATTTCTAAAGAAATTCTATCAGAACTGTACAGCCATTTGGGTCTCTGTGTTAAATTGGCACACCCAGTTCAGAAATTCTTACATGGAAAAATGGTTTCCCAATTCCAATAAATCATCCTTTCATAATAGTAAACTTTTATCAAATTACTTCTCATACAAAGTTGGTTCTCTGCTCTGTCTTTTTGAAGTTTGACATTCTTCTAAACCTTTGCTAAACTCTTCAAATAAATGTAATATTACGTCTGAAGTAAGAGGATTAAATTGGAGAATTAACATGGTCTTTCAAAGGCTATGTACAATTTTTAAAGTTGTCTCCTGTTTGGTTTTATCTGTTTGCTATCAAAGCCAGTGTTTCCTTTCTTTACTTCCTTGGAACATTGGGCTGATCTGGCAACCAATTTCAAATTGGTTCTTCTGCTGTGATATCGAGAAAGTTCCCAATGAGTGCACAGGCCGCATTACCAATTTTGTTAAATTGCACCACTTTGCCTTCACCTGCTTTAAATGTTGCTGCCGCAAATGTAGCATATTCAAATCATTCTGTGGTTTTGCACACTGGCCTTCGTTTGCCATTTTGGGTACCATGTACAAATTTAAACACTTTTTATTCCAGTCTCCTTAATTCATATAAATGATAAACAGCATGGTTCCAATACAAATTTTGTGATATGCAGCTAAAAACTGACTTGCAGCTTGAGATCTTCTAATTTACAATGAAAGCAAGACTTTATAAGACAAGTTATATTTTAAGCTGTCTTTTAATTTGAGAAATATCCTAGAATTAGGGATTGCATCAAATTGTGTTGAAATCTGCCCAGAGACAAGCCATGACAGCAGAGGCCCAGGTTGAAACTCAGAGAATCTTGAGTGCTAGTTTCCATACATTGACAAAGAAGATGGGCAACTGGTCTGGTTGAACAGATGCCCAGGTTCTCAGTCAGTCAGACCTGAAGAGTGAGATCATAAACCGTGTTTACTGTAGGGCAATAGGGGAAAAGGTTTTGTGTTAACCACCAAGTAGAAGCTGGTGAGAGCAAAGTCCCTTTTTGAAGTCATGGGACCTACGGAGATTTAAAGACTCGGGAGTTGCCAGAGGGTGCCTTGCTGCTGGAACTCAATTTGATTATGTTCAGGAGGATTGAGAGGGACTTTTAAAAGGGCCCTGGAAGACTCACCCTGGTGGAGCAGGGAGAAGAAAGCCTGTTGAATCACCAGGAGGAAGTTGGGACTTTATCAGAAGGTTATCTGCCTCCTGAGAGCGTTGTAGGAACGTAGGAACAGGAGTGGGCCGTTTAACCCATTGAGCCTGCTCCACCATTCAATTAGATCATGGTTGATCATCCAGCTCAACACCACTTCCTCACACTATCTCCACCCTTATGTCCTTAGACTCCAGAAATCTATTAATTTCTGTTTTGAACATGCTCAATGATTGCACTTCCATAGCCCTCTAGGGTAGTGTTATGACTGATACAGTTGGTACAGCTGAGTTATTTAAAAATCCCAGAAGGAAACTTTAAACAACTGTCATAACCTATCATTTTTAAGTGTTATGTTTGAGGTGCGACTCTAAATTCAGGAATCAGACCACCAGTTCTTGAGGTTTTACATTAAACTAAATGAAACATTTTATTAATTTACACAGGTTAAAATATATATACACATGGCTACAAATTACTACCATCATAACTTTTAACAAATTCCCAAACTAATCTCCCTTAAGGCAACAACAACACATGGACATAACCAGACATCAGGCAAAGCATTTTCACCTTACAGATTCAAAATGAGGTTCTTTTCACTTTGGTTCCTGTGGAGACAGTTGGAGGCTTACAGCTGCCTTTCAATCTCACATTGCCTCTGCCCTGCGCGTACACAATGCTGAAGTTCTACCTACCACCGCCCATTGAATATAAATTCTCTTTGTATCACCAGCCTCTTCTAACAATAAAACCCCTTTCATAGTACCAATTTTATTAGTAATATGAACATATTGCTTGGTATCTGCTAGATAGGTGTTAGTTTTTCACCCCACTTCTTGAATGGTCTATCTCTCTTACATACCAAAACTAGTACACATCAAAGCACCCAGACTAGCTGACTTTAATCCAATTAAGACACGGCTACAGACTAAACCTCTATTTTAAAAGAAAAATATTTTCCAAAATATATACGTTAGCTTCATGACAGGTAGAGAATTCCAAAGATTCACCACCCTCTAAGTGAAGAAAGTCGTCCTCATCTCAGTCTTAAATGGCCTAGCCCTTATCCTGCAATTATGTTCCCTGGTTTTAGATTCACCAGCTAGGAGAAATGTTAGCTACAGCCATCCTGTCTTGCCCTGTAAGAATTTTGTAAGTTTCATTGAGGTCACCCATCATTCTTCAAAATACTAGGGATTACAGACCCAGTCTCCCCAATCTCTCCTCACAAAACAATAACACCAACCAGGGATTCATCTGGTAAACCTCTGTTACACTCCCTCTATGGTAAGTATGTCCCTCCTTAGATAAGAGGACCAGGTGAGGTTTCACCAAAGCTCTATAAAACTGCAACAAGACATCTTTACTCCTGTATTCAAATCCCCTTGTGGTTAAGGCCAACATACCATTTGCCTTCCTAATTGCTTGCTGTACCTGCAAGCCAACTTTTAGTGACTCATGAACAAGGACCCCTAGGTCCCTTTGGACACCCGCACTTTCCAACCTATCACCATTTAAGAAATATTCTGCGCCTCTGTTTTTCTTACCAAAGTGAATAACTTCACACTTATGCACATTATATTCCATCTGCCATTTTCTAGCCCATTCACTTAGTCTGCCCACGTCTTCTTGCAGTCTCCTTGCACCTCCTCACAACTTACATCCCCAACCAGTTTGGTGTCACCAGCAAATTTGGAAATATTGCAATTGGTCCCCACATCCAAATAATTTGTATATATTATGAACATCTGTGGACCCAGCACTGATCCTTGCAGTACCCGACTATTAACAACCTGCCACCCTGAGAATGATCAGTTTATCCCTACTCTCTGCTTTCTGTCTGTTAACCAATTCTCAATCTATACTAGTATATTTCCCCCAATCCCATGTGCTCTAATTTTGTTTATTAACCTCCTGTGTTGTACCCTATCAAACGCCTTCTGAAAATCCAAATACACCATATCCACTGGTTTTCCTTTATCAATGCTACAAGTAATATCCTCAAAAAACTCCCAGCAAGTTTGTGAAACATGATTTCCCTTTCATAAATGCATGCTGACTCTGCCCAATTTTACCATTCTTTTCTAAATGTCCAGTTATCACATTCTTAGTAATAAGTTCTAACATTTTCCCTACTAGTGACATCAGACTGACAGGTTTGTAGTTCTCCATTCTTCATCTTCCTTTTTAAGTAGTGGGGTTACATTTGCCAATTTCCAATCCACAGGAAACTTACCAGAATCTATAGAATTTTGAAAGGTAACCACCAATGCATCCACTATATCTCTAGCCACCTCCTTCAACACTCTGGAATGAAGTTCATCTGGTCCAAGGGATTTATCAGCCTTCAACCAAATTAACTTTTCAAGTACTACTTCTTTACTAATACTAATTTCTTTTAGTTCCTCAATTTCACAAGTCCCTTGGTCGCCTAGTCTTTCTGAGAGATTTTCTCTATCGTCTTCCATTAAGACATGCAAAGTAACTGTTTAGTGTCTCTGCCATTTCCCTGTTTTCCACTATAAATTCCCCTGTCCCCACCTATAATGGGCCCACATTTGTCCTAGCTAATCTTTTCCTTTTCACACACCTAAGGAAGATTTTACAGTCTGCCTTTATGTTCCTCGCTAATTTGCATTCATATTTTCTTTTCCCTCTCTTAATCAGTTTCTTGGTCTTCCTTTGCTGAGTTCTAAATTGCTCCCAATCCTCAGGCTTACCACCTTTTCTGACATCCTCATAATCCACTTCCTTTGAGCTAATGCAATCTTTAACTTCTTTTGTTAACCACGGTTGATTTACCTTTCCCTTTGGGTGTTTGTTCCCTGGACCATGTAATATTTCTTTAAATACTAGCCACTGCCTGTCCACTGTCAAATCTTTTTGTGTATATTCCCAACCCACCACAGCCAATTTTCCCCTCATACCTTCATAATTTGCTTCAGATTTAGACCCTAGTTTCAGAATGAACTATATCGCATTCAAACTTAATGCAAGATTCTATTATATTATGGTCACTATTTCCTAAAGGCTCCTTTACAGCAAGGCTATTAATTATCCCTTTCTCATTACACAACACTAACTCCAAAATAATCCATTCTGTGGTTGGCTCCTCAATGTACTACTCCAGAAATCCATCTTGTATACACTTGAGGAATTCATCCTCCAGAGCATTAGTGCTGATTTGGTTAACGCAGTTTATGTGTAAATTGAAGTTACCAATTATTACCATATTACCCACGTTACATGCATCTGTAATTTCTCTAATTTTTTTTACCGTGTCTGACATTAGCACATTTGTGTGATGTATAATCATGGCATGGGGTTTTTGATTGTGTTAATTGGTTATTGGGGCGGCGGGGAGGAGTACCTTTTATGTAGTTTAGTTTTTAGTTGCCTACTAAATTACATTTAGCCAATATTGATTTTTGTTACAGTAAAAGTCTTAAAACGTGAAATCTTATCTTGCAATGTTTTCTGTCAGTCATTGGAAATTCTTATCTCTTATTCTTAACTCTTTTTACAAGTACTGGCTCAACTACTCATTCCTTTTTTCTTTCAACCGATCATTTTATCTAAATACAGTTCTTTCCCATGGTTTTAACTTAGTGCAATAGTCTCTCATATGGAACAAAGTATTTTTAAGATCCAGGTAAATAACATTCGCTGTCTTGTGTCCATAAATATAGACAATTTGGGCACTGCCTCCCATTTCTAAAGCCTGGCTAGGTACCTCATGTCAATCAATATATTGAACACTGTCCTTTGGCAAAGTTTCAAGTAATTTTCCCACAATCGTTGTGGCACACAGGTGTACAATTGAGGCCATTCACAGCACACTTTGATGATTTTCTATTTTTCTAGTTGTCTGGGATCTGCCCCAACTCCAGTGTACATTTCAAATATGTAAGTGAATCCGTAATCACTGGCCCCAACTCCTTTAAAATCCTGAGTTTGAATTGTCAGAGCCAATTACTGTAATCCATTTAATATTTGTGCGCATGTAAATTACTGCATGTAAATTCACCTTGAATATGTATCACTCAATATTTTTCCTAATTCTCTTCTAAGTTTGGAAATAACATTTTCCCTCCATATTTTAAGGCATAATTTATTCTGTTACTCTGTTCACTTGTAAGGCATTTGAAAACTTTGCAGTTTGTCTTCATGTTTGAATCAGACTCTGTCCATGCTGTAATATTCTATTTAGTTCATTGTGCTTGTGTGGGCAAGCTAAACTATCTGCTTTGTTCCATTTCCTCTGTCCTTTCCGTCGCTGGAATTCATTGCTCATCCCTAATCACCCTTGAGAAGGTGGTGATGTGCTGCATTCTTGAACCGCTGCAGTCCATGTGTAGCTACACCCATAGTGCTGTTAGGAAGGGATTTTAAGTGAGCCACAGTGAGGGAATGATGATATATTTCCAAGTCAGAATGGTGTGTGACTGGGAGTGGGCTTGCAGGCGGTGGTGTTCCCATCCATCTGCTACCTTGTCCTTCTAGGTGGTAGAGGTCGCAGGTTTGGAAGTGTGGCTCAGGCGGCTGGCATGTGGATCAGATTGGTGCAAGCAGCACAGGGTTTGATCCCTGTTCTGGCTGGGGTGGATTCAGGGCCTGCCTCCTCGTTCTACCTGTGGTAGAAGTCATGGTGCTTGCTGTGGTTCAGATCTGTCTTCAGACAGAGAACAAAAGAAGAAGAACCTCTTGGGGGTGAGGGAGAACCCTCTTGAGGGTTTATTTGTGCAGGTACTGCAGTTACAGCAGACAGCATGATGCTGGCCATATTTGGCTCAATGATCTGTGGCTGTGGTTCTCGGGAGGTACCTTGTGAAACCTAAAACAGCCAAAGGTCATCAAGGCAACAGTAATACTGCACAGTGAGTTGTGTTATTGCTCTTGCTTGATGGGTGCACTGAATTAGAGAGCAGGGAAGAGCCTGGGAAAGAAAGCACTAACCATGATCTGGTGATGGGCCTCATTAGCACATTTTTCCTATGCTTTCCACTCAGTGACTTGAGTTAGCAGCAGAACATAGGTGCAGCAGTAGGCCATTCAGCCCGTCAAGCATGTCCTTTTCCAATTTGTATCTTTTCCCTCTTATAATGTGCAGCTTTCACCCATAACAGAGTAGCAGAGGTATAAAGTAGAAGTTGGCAGGTATTTACACAAGTATGGCTGTGATAACATATATCTGCATTATCTTCAGTGAGTCCTTTATCTTTAAGAGTGACATTGAAACTTGAAACCAATTGTGGTTAGGCCAACATTCAACCAGTCAGACAATTACATACATGTTGCCCCCAGTACCCAGGACTGCATGTAGCCCAAAACTGGTGTTCACGAGTCTAAAGGCTTCCATTAAAAATAGCTAGCTCACTGTCTTCATCATTATACCTCTCATCATTTACATCAATGTGCAGCATCCTCTCCTGAACTTACTCTTGACGGGCAATATGTAACTCCATTTTCCTTTTCTTATCTACTCTTGTAATAGTGGAATCTATTGCAACTATTTTACTTGGATTTGTCCAACTCTTGCTCTGGCCAAAATTTCACTAATCTCATCAGGAAATTTAGAAACTCGTTTTTGATGTTGGAAATGGCTGATTTTTTAAATCTGCAATCTACCTACATTCTAATGGGGTTAATTTAGCTTTTGAAATTTACTGGAAGAACATGGTAATATTTTTGCAGTGTCTGAGCTACCTTGTAGCCAGTGATATTAATATAAAAACATACCAAAATGGTAAAAATGTTTAGCAACAACTGAAGCCTGATTTGGGGAATGGTTCTATCCTGTTGAACCCTCAATCTTTATCTGACTAGCAAATATTTCATTAAATTTCTCATCTATGCCTGGCTGCTCTTTAACATGAACATACTGAGGGTTATCTATTTTGTGTCCAATTATATTCATACATCTCCATGTCAACATGCACAAAATTACATCTCTCACTAAATTTGTGATACTTCTCATTACTGATCTTTGGATTCGTTTTTTAAAACAATTGCCTTCTCAGTGATAATACTTTTTGGGGAATTTTTCAGTAAGGCATTGTTAGAGCCAGCCTGGCTATTAATGTGTTAACCCAACCTTATTTTATATGGGCGAGGCAAGCACCCAGCATTTTTCGGGCTTGATGATGGCAAAATGGGCTCTTTCCAATGGGTGATGTGTAAACTTAAAAGGATGCAGCTACTTAAAGATGTGACTGGAAATAAAAATGTTTGTTGACTTTGGAATGTATCAATCATGTATATTTCAGCTGTAGAAAAGGATGTTTGTACAACCACAAAACCTGGTAAGTCTCAGTGGCTGACACAATAAATGGAGCAGCAAGAAACCGAGTATGTAGCCCTGAGACTTAATCAAACTCTGGTCTCCTCTTAATGGGCATGATGGGAAGTTATTTTGTATTAGGGAGTGTCCAAGTTGAGATAATAGTGTGCAGTTAATTAAATAAATTTTGCAAAACATTATGTTGATGGATTTATGTTATAAAGTGGATTGATGATTTTGAAAAAAGCTTGATTGCCGAGATAATTTATGGTGATCAATATGCTCATGGCCATGAAGTAACATATTTCCAATAAAATAATATCTCTTTTTCAGGTTGTCTGAGGACACAGTTACCCCCAACTATCTCATACAACACTGGTATCAACTTCAGTGCTTTTCATGGCATATCTCAGTACCAGTCTTTCGTAAAGCCACCAGCAACTACAAAATGAAGCTTTTAAATTAAGTTTTTATTTAGAAGGTAGAAGCCTGGTGCAGTGCTTGTCAAATGAATCTGATATTCTTAATATTAGGAAATGTCTATATGTGGGGCAGAATTTTGCCCTCGTTGGGCGGGCAGGAGTGGTCAGGAAGCTGATCTCTGCCCGCGATCAGGGCCTGACTGTGATTTCACACAGGCGGGCCAATTAAGGCCCGCCCAGCGTGAAACGTGGCTCATCACTGGCCGGGAAGGGCTGAGTGGGGGCCTGCGGCTGTCGGGTCCAATGGCGACTTGACAGCCTGTTTAAAAACAGCCCAGGCAGCTCCTGAAAGGCTGCCAGGGAAGGATGTCTGTCTGCCGTTGTAAAGATGGACTCGAGTATGGCAGCAAATGTCAGGTGGGAGAGCAGGTTGGGTGGGCTCTCGACCCCCCCAGTTTTTCCGATGAGTGCCTCGCTGTCCTCCTGGAGGAGGTGGCTACCAGAAGGAACACCTTTGTCCCCAGAGGTGGGAGGAGGATGCCACTGCACCTCACAAAGAGGGCATGGGAGAAGGTGGAAGCCCGTTTGAGCAGCCATGACATGGTGCAACACACCTGGGTGCAGTGTTGGAAGCACTTCAATGACCTGCGCTCAGGAAGGGTGAGTACTGTGTTGACATGGGTCAATGTGTTGAATTGTTTTGGGCAGGCCATCCCCCCGTGGAGCTCAGGGGTGTTAGAGTCCAAGTGCCAACTATCAGTCACGCCAAACTGGCCAAGGGGTGAGCCCTGGCTGCTTTGACTGAGTGCCTTGTGGCTCGAGGGCTATGACCCAATGTGCCCCGCAAGGTGCTCCTCAACCAGGGTTGGCCAGGCTACAATGGTGCTGCAGGTACAGGGTGGACTAATCAATGCTCCTCTGTCCTTTCAGGAGAAGACATCCCATAACAATATTGAGAGGTTGTGGACTGGTGGAGGACCACACACCACCTCATTTTCCCCAGCTAAGAGCAGGAGGCCTTGGAGCTCAAGAGGCACCATGCACCTTGGTCAAGTGGCCATGGTAAGGCTGGTGTGTCAGGCGAAGGTAAGAGTACAGTGCACTGAGATGAGAATTTCGGCTTGTGCAACCATACTACTGTAGTCTCTTCATTGATGTGAACCTCAAACCTGGAGCCCCCATTGATCATCGAAAGATGATGGCACCATGATGTAGATCTCTGTTGTCTCACCAGGGTTCCTGGGATGCACAGTAACATTGTGATGACTTTAACTAATGACATGTCCTTCTTCTCCCTTTTAGGTTCGCCAGCAGGCGCTCGCTTTCCGGACCCTGAAGGGCCACCCCTGACACCGGAGGACTACTGGACATCATTTGCACCTGCATCACACCCATTCTCTGAACCAGGCACCAATGCAGATACCATCACCTTGGCAGGCATTAGTTCAGCAGCTTTTACCTCAGTACATAATGGTGAAAGCACTTCACACTTGCTTGAGGTGCAAGTGGAGGCAGAGAGTGTCCAGGTCGCCAGCATTTGGAGGACGGCTGAAGACCAGGATGATGCTCAGATGAAGGCAGATGATGAGGTTCTGGGATCGTCCATTCAGCAAGAGATGCTGGACGTCCAGCGGGGTGTGAAGGAGGAACTCGTGGAGATCCAAGACGGTATGCGTGCCGTGGTCTCCATTGTGGAGGAGTCCCTGCGGAGCATGAGCACTGTGTTGATGCTCACGGATGAGTCCACTGCCTTCTCCCTGGAGAGAGTGGTGACTCTCATGGAGAGGCTGCTCCAGGAACAGAATCGGGTTCCTGGGGTTCTGCTCGGACCTGCAATCCCTCACACAGGCAATGACCTCAGCTGGTCAGTGTCCCTGTGTGAGATGGATGGGGTACCCATTATCCCAGCTAGGTGTCAGTCCATCAATGGCGAGCAGGGAGGTCCAGAATGACCTCACGTTGGCTCACGAGCTGCTTGTCGTCTCTGTGGGCTCCTCTCAGGGGACTCTGGATGACGGCAACAGCTCCTCCACCCCTCTGCCAGTGACTGTCGCATCTGATGGGGCTGCACCGACTGGGGAGATGCCACCTGTGGCACTGGCCGCTCCCACCCAGACGGGGCCAGCACAGGTCTACTGGTCAGAGGACAACCACCAATGTCATCAAGGCCAACAGAACAGTAGAGTCAGCAGGCTGTCTACAATGCCAGTGCCAGCGAGGGGGTAGCACCTAGACATAGCAGCCGTAAACGTGAGTTTAAAGCACCTTAAGCACAAGAGGGTCTGGTCACAGGTGATCTTTTGTTCCCCATTATTTTTTTTAATGGTGTGACTACCAACAGTGGATGTTGTTCCGTTCAAGACTATGTGAGTTCCAACATTAAATTACATTTGCTTTTGTGTTATGGCCTGAGTTATGCTTCATTTATTTTGTAGGTACAGGTACACCAGTATGTAATGCTGGATGTGTGTGGCTCGAAACTTTATTGCACAGGCACAGAGTGTATCTTGGGGGCAAAGGAAAGGGTCATTTCCGTGACCCAGGATGGAGGCGGCAGCCCTGGCATGAGGTGGGAGTTCTTATTTGGCAGCCTAGCTGAAGGAGGATTGGATGAAGGCATCCCTGGTGTCCCTGCCTCCCTGGAGGTTACCGAGGTCTGGGCTCCACACCCTCAGCATTCTCCTCACCATGCTCCTCTTCTGACTCATTACTGGATTCATCCTCTGGGACCTGAGCATCTGCACCAAGATCCTCTTTCTCCAGTGGGTCTCTGCTTGCCAGTGCCAGAATGTGGAGAGTGCAGCGTACAACCACTATCAGTGATATGCATTCTGGGGGTATTGCAGTTGGCCCCCTGAATGGTCCAAGCATCTGAAGCACATCTTGAGAAGACCAATGGTTCTCTCTACCACTGCCCTTGTGGAGCATGGCTCCACCTCTGTTTTTGGGTGGTGGAGAGGCATCATGAGTACCTTTTCAAGGGATAACCCTTGTCACCCAACATCTATCCATCCACTTGAGCTGGAGCATGGAACAGCCTTGGCACTTGCGAGTGTCTGAGGATGTAAGTGTCATGGAAGCTGCCAGGGTATCTTGCACAGACTTGCAGAATATGCATCCTATGGTCACAAACTATGTGCACGTTCATAGAGTGGAATCCCTTCCTGTTGACAAAGGCACCCGGCTGACCCGCTGGCGCCTTGATGGGCATATGTGTGCTTTCGATGGCATCCTGGATGTGGGGGAACCCAGCAATCACTGCAAAGCCTCTGGCTCACTCAGCCTTCCTGGCCTTGTCCGTATGGAAATTAATGAAAGTCAATACCCACCTGAACAGAGCTTCTGTCACCAGTTTGACGCAACTGTGGACAACCTTTTGGGAAACTCCACATAGATCCTCCACTGAGCCATGGAATGAGCCAGAGGCATAGAGTTTGAGGGCCACTGTAATCTTCAGAGCTACTGGCATGGGGTGTCCACCCACACAGTTGGAGCTGATCTCAGGCCCGATCATCTGACAAATGGAGATCACAATCTCCCTTGAGAGGCAGAGCTTCCTTTGGCATTGTACCTTGGACATGTTGAAGTAGCTGCAATGCCGCTTGTAAACCCTGGCAGCAGGATAGTGGCATCTTCTGCGGCTCCTTCAGCCTTGGACTTCCTGCTGGCCCTGTGCCGCTTGTGCCTGCGTATCTCCTCCCACAGGTCTCTCCCCTGGAAGCTGCATTGGGATACCTGGCCTCCTCTCCCTTCTGCCTCTCTCTTTCTCCTCAGAGAAGGTGCCTCCAGCAGAGACCACAATCCATGTTACCGGGGTAAGGGAAGGCTGCCTGATACCTGGAAGGGTCCACATGGTCTGAATCCTCAGGGGGCCTGGAAGACACCAATGAGTTCAGAAATGAAGCTTGGAAATGCTGAGAATGAAGCCCTGATCAGAGAATAAGCTCCAACTCTCAATAAGCCACCAGCAGCAAGTTATCTCCAAAACTCCTCTCTACTCACATTGACAATGCTGCTGACTCTTTTTATCCTGCCCTTGGATGAGGTTTTGCAAATTGTGGCGTCTGCCCGTTTTGTCCATGCAATGAGTGAACAATTGTTGTCAGTTGGGTTGTCAAGGGCATTAACTGGCCTGTTAATTAATGGCGGGCACAGCTCCAACTCCCGCGCCTGCCCACTGAGCGAAATATCACGCGATGATGTTGGGCCACTCGCCGGACGTGATCACATATCAATTTACTCTCGAGCGGGTCAGGCACACGCCTGCCTGCTCAGCAAAAAGTTCTGCCTGTGAACAAGATTTGCTCATAAATCCAATAGCCTCTTAAAACAATTTATTAAACTCTCAAACAGCATAGCTTTTAATTGGGATTTAAAAATAAACTAGCCACCATGCAGCAGCACTTTAAATTCCAGAGCATAGTAGCTTATGACAAGCAAGATTGCTATCATAATGCAGTAACTGGTGTTTAATACAACTTGTGAAGCTGACATATACCAGAGCCACTATTTAGGTTTCATTTGGAATATATATTGCAGCATTGAGCACCCCCTGCTGGTTAGTCTCAGTTAAGGTGGCATTGTATTCAGATCTCAAATATATTCTGTGTCTTGTACCTTGCATCACTGTGAGCATTGTGAACTTAGGCTTTTGTTGGTTTCATATATTAAAAATAGCTGAAGCGTAGGCCTCTCACCTATATAGACTTTGGCTGTCTCATTCGAACATAATTTGTAAAAATTGTTTCTTGTTTTGGTTGTGGCTACCCTTTAAATATTTTAACTGGGAGCTATCTCCTAAGGAAGACAATTGAGACAAAGACTTAGGTGTTTTTTGAAATACAATTATTTACTGATTGTAATGGGTGTGAACATTTGCAGAACATTGAGAGTCCCCAAATTTTGAGTCTGTTTCTATGTTCCAACATGGGAATGAAGACAACTACAAAGCAAAAACATAAATTGAATTTAACTTACCTTAGGTTGTGAGATGGAAGTTGGAGGTGAGTCTTAGACTGTTTCTTGCTTTATTTTTGTTTTGAAAAATCTCTTTATTAAATGTGTTTGCTATGTCACAACATTTTTCATTTCACAGAGGGGTGGCCACACCAGTGTCACCTGAGAAAAGCAAGGCAGCTAGAAGGAGGATCATCAGTTCCTTCAAAGAAGAGCTAAGGGTTGATGGATCAAATGGCCTTTTAAAAATATTCTTTCAGGGGATGTGGAGGTCGCTGGCTAGTGCAGCACTTATTGCCCATTCCTAATTGCCCTTGAGAGGGTTGTGGTGAGCTGCCTTCTTCAACTGCTGCAGTTCCTGTGGTGCAGATACACCCCCAGTGCTGTTAGGGAGTGAATTCCAGGATTTTGATCCAGCAATTGTGAAAGGACAGTGATATATTTCCAATTCAGGATGGTGTGTGATTTGGAGGGGAACTTGCAGGTGATGGTGTTCCCATCTGCTGCCCTTATCCTCCTAGGTGGTAGTGTTTGCGGGTTTGGAAGATGCTGTCGAAGAAGCCTTGATGAATTCCTGCAGTGCATCTTGTAGATGGTGCACACTGCTGCCACTGTGCATTCGTGGTGGAGGGAATGAATGCTTAAGGTGGTGGTTGGGGTGCCAACCAAGCTGGCTGCTTTGTCCTGGATGGTGTTGAGCTTCTTGAGTGTTGTTGGAGGTGCACCTATCCAGGAAAGTGGCGAGTATTCAATCACACTCCTGACATGTGCCTTGTAGATGGTGGACAGACTTTGGAGAGTCAGGAGGTGAGAACCTTCCGCAGATTTCCCAGCCTCTGACCTGCCACAGTTTCTGGCCGATGGTGGATGTTGATAGTGGGGGATTCAGCAATGGTAATGTCATTGAACGTCAAGGTGAGATGGTTAGATTCTCTCTTGTTGGAGGCGGTCATTGCCTAGCATTTGTGTGGCGCAAAAGTTACTTGCCACTCATCAGCCCAAGCCTGAGTGTTGTCCAGTTTTTGCTGCATTTGGGCATGGACTGCTTCAATATCTGAGGAGTTGTGAATGGTGCTGAACATTGTGCAGTCATCCCCACTTCTGACCTTATGATGGAAGGAAGGTCATTGAGGAAGTAGCTGAAGATAGTTGGGCACAAGGCACTACCCTAAGGAACTCCTGCGGTTCTGGAGCTGAGATGATTGACCTCCAACAACCGCAACCATCTTCCTTCCTGATAGGTATGACTCTAACCAGTGGAAAATTTTGCCCCTGAATCCCACTGACCCCTGTTTTGCTAGGGCTCCTTGGTGCCACACTCGGTTAAACGCTTCCTAGATGTCAAGGGGAGCCACTCTCACCTCACCTTGGGAGTTCAGCTCTTTTGTCCATGTTTGGACTAAGGCTGTAATGATGTCAGAACCTGAGTGGCCCTGGCAGAACCCAAACTAAATGTCAGTGAGCTGGTTATTGCTGAGTGAGTGCCGCTTGATAGCGCTGTCGACAACACTTACTATCACTTTGCTGATGATCAAGATAGACTGATGGGGCAGTAAGTGGCTCAGTAGGATTTGTCCATTGTTGTGGACAGGGCATAATCGAATCGAATTGGCTGAAGACTGGCATCTGTGATACTGGGGTCCTCAGGAGGAGGCTGAGGTGGATCATCCACTCGGCACTTCTGGTAGAAGATTATTCAGCCTTGAGTTCTTGTACTGATGTGCTGGGCTCCCCCATTATTGCGCATGGGCATATTTGTGGAGCCTCCTCACCTGGTTAGTTGTTTAATTGTCCACCACCATTAATGACTTGATGTGGCAGGACTGCAGAGCTTAGATTTGATCAGTTGGTTGTGGGATTGCCTAGCTCTACCTATTGCATGCTGCTTTTGCTGTTTGGCACGCAAGTAGTACTGTTTTGTAGCTTCACAAGGTTGACACCTCATTTTTAGGTGTGCTGCTTCTGGCATGTCCTCCTGCACTCTTCATTAAACCAGGATTGATCCCCCAGCTTGATGGTAACGTCGGGGATATGCTGGGTCATGAGGTTATACATTGTGGTTGTTCTGCTGCTGCTGATGGCCCACAATGCTTTATGGATTGTGTTGCTCAATCTGTTCGAAAGCTACCCCATTTAGCATTGTGATAGTGCCATGCAACACAATGGAGGGTATCCTTAATGTGAAGATGGGACTTCATCTCCACAGGGACTATACAGCGATCACTGCTGCCAATACTGTCATGGACAGATGCATCTGTGACAGGTAGGTTGGTAAGGTCAAGCATGTTTTTACCTCTTGTTGGTTTCCTCACCACCCGCCGCAGACCCAGTCAAGCAACAATGTCCTTTAGGACTCAGTCAGCTTGGTCAGTAGTGGTGCTACTGAGCCCCTCTTGGTAATTGACATTGAAGTACCCCACCCAGAGTATATTCTGTGCCCTTGCCAGCTTCAGTGCTTCCTCCAAGTGGAGTCGTGATTCATCAGCTGAGGAGGGGGGCGCGGGGGGGTTTGTGGTTGGTGGTAACCAGCAGGTGGTTTCCTTGCCCATGTTTGACCTGATACCATGAGATTTTATGGAGCCCAGAGTGGATGTTGAGAGCTCCCAGGGGAACTCCCTCCCGAATGTGTACCGCTGTGCCGCCACTCTGGTGGGTCAGTCCATGGTGATGGTGGTATCTGGGACATTATCTATAATGTTTCTGTGAGTATGATTATGTCAGGCTGTTGCTTGGCTAGTCTGTGAGACAGCTCTCTCAATTTTAGTACTCGCCCTCAGCTAGGAGGACCTACCCCTCCAGTAAGGAAGATTTTGCAGGGTCGACAGGGCTGAATTTGCACTCTCATTTCTGGTTAGGTTAGTGCTGGTGATCTGTATGGTTCCATTCCTTTTTGTAGGCTTTGTTGTAGTTTTTTATATAACTGAGTGGCTTGCTAGGCCATTTCAGAGGGCATTTAAGAGTCAACCACATTGTTGTGAGTCTGGAGCCACATGTAGGCCAGAACAGGTAAGGACAGTATATTTCCTTCCCAAATGGCCACCTCTGAACCAGATGGGTTTTTACAACAATGGTTTCATGGTCACTATTACCAAAACCAGCTTTTTAATTCCACCAGCTGCCACAAAAAACGCAGCAAATTAACACAGTTCCCAGTTGACAGCAGAGTTTCAAATGGCTTTTCTCCAACTTCAGTTACTTTACGTAGCAAGCTTATGCACAAATGACTGGAGGCTTCTTGAAGGCTGTTTCGCACACTTTCTAACACTTTGCTGATGATCAAGCGTAGACTGATGGGGCAGTAATTGGCTTGGTAGGATTTGTCCATTTTTGTGGATGGGGCATAATCGAATTGAATTGGCTGAAGACTGGCACCTGTGATACTGGGGTGCTTAGGAGGAGGTTGAGGTGGATCATCCACTCGGCACTTCTGGTAGAAGATTATTCAGCCTTGACTTCTTGCACTGATGTGCTGGGCTCCCCCATTATTGCGCATGGGCATATTTGTGGAGCCTCCTTACCTAGTTAGTTGGTTAATTGTCCACCACCATTAATGACTTGATCTTACATGGCTTTCCCTACATAGCCTTTCATTCTCCTTTATATATGTTTCTCTCTCTTTAATATGTAAATTCTATTGTTCCAAGTGTCTTTGAAACTGTATCTTCCTCATAATATAAAAACTTTCATGTTGCCAATATTGTCAGTAACCTTTGGAAAAATAAACGCACTTCTTAGCCTTGCTTATCTGGCTAGTTGTAAACAGACTAAGATCCCTTTGAAATCCAAACAATCCCTTCATTTATCTAAAAATGCAAATTCGCTCCACACTTTACATGCTAAGCCAGCATCCATGTTTACTCATTAGCATGTCAAGCACATTTCTACACCTGGCTTCTTATGATGATTTCAAGCTTGCAGTCTACTTGACTCCAAATGTAATTAAATCACACAAACAGACCCAACTATAATCACACCCATAAATCTACAGCACAATAAACCAGAAAAATATTATGAAAATTATTATACTTTCAGCACATCATGGAGTAAACTTCTAGATAATTGATTTGACAGGTGGTTTCCTAGTCGTATATTGGAATGCTAGGCAGAGTGGTGTCACCCCACATTGTCGGTTCCCAGTCTCAGAAACAGACAACAAATAAAACTAGGTGATTTCCTGGAGGGAGGGGGGAAAGATTAAGGGGAGAAACTACTGTGGGTTATTCTCAAACATCTCATAGCAACATACTAGAGAGGACTGGCAGAGTTTCTGCCCTACTCTCTCTCCTAGGAATAAGGTATGCATTTTAGATCCAGGTTCCATTCTAGAACTTGAGCAGACAAACTACACTATAGTAAGATGAAAGCAAAATACTGCAGATGCTGGAAATCTGAAACAAAAATAGAAAATGTTGGAAAAACCCAGCAGGTCTGGCAGCATCTGTGGAGAGAGAAACAACGTTAACGCTTTGACATATGGACATATGACTCTTCTTCAGTGTCTGACTGTTGCATTGTCAGGGTGTTAGCTTTCAATCAGTTGCTAAAACAGAACCCTATCTGGCTGTTCCTGAGGTCCTGATGTTAGATTCCATGGCATTATTTAAAGAGCAAGTAGTCCAATGTTCTTGGCCAACATTCCTCCCTCAATCAACATCATAATGTACAGACATAAACAGAGTTAACGTTTCGAGTCTATATGAAGCTTCAGTCGTTTGGACTCGAAATGTTAATTCTGTTTCTTGTTATCCACAGATGCTGCCAGACCTGCTGGGTTTTTCCAGCATTTTCTGTTTTTATTTCAGATTTCCAGCATCCACAGTATTTTGCTTTTATCATCATTTGCAGGCTAGCTGGTCATTCATCCAGCTGCTGTTTGTTTATGTTGTATTGTCCCTCACATTTATGTACATGAAGTCAATAATTGTATCTGCACCATTTACGATATCATTTCAGCACCAAAAACATCAAGTCTTTTCAATTTCTTTTAAAAAGGGATATTATTTTTTATAATAAGTCAATTACAATTAAAAATATCTTGTGTTTAATTCATAACTTATAACAGAATAAAACTTTTTCATATTGAACAATTGTACAACATGTCCTTAAAATAATGAAATGCAAAAATAATTTGGGACACTTCTGCAATCCAATTAGAGCAATGTTGGCAGCATTATTTCAAATGGTGAAATTTATATGCTAGGTTATCGTAAGCCTTTGTGTCTTTAATTGCTTTGTATACTAATGTACCAGAGCAAATGTAAACACAGGATATAATCATTGCTCGATGAATGGAATTTACCCTAGCTATAATATTTGAAGATCAAGGAACATGCTTCCTCGACAATAGTTGGTGAGGTTGCCTCAGTTATACCCAGAAACCAAGTCTTAAGTTTTACAACATGACCTTAACCATGAAGGATCACCTTTTAGCATTTGAAAAGCAAGAGAATAATGTCTTACATTTACATTGATGGATGTAGTAAGTTGATCAGAGATGTTGAAAAGGGATTGTTTTCACATTGATAGCTTGCCAAGTGAAATAGTTGACCCACCCACGCCCTGAGACCCAGAAATTTGTCTTCAAATTGATTTTTCAGATTGTCTTTCTCCTGCTCCTGAAGAAGTGTTTATGGTACAGATTCAGGGCGGAATCATCCCAAATTTGCACTAAGTGTGGTAGCGGACATGAAAAAAGTTGTTTTACCTAACGGCTGCAATGGCGTGTTTTCACTCCACATTGCTCCATTCCCAACATGTTCATGGGCAATACTCTGGATCGCTGGCATAAGAGCTCATGTTTGTCTGCCATGCCATGACCTCAGCGCTTCCTCACTCCGGGTATCATATTTAATGTACACCAGAGCGCAGCCTACTTCATGCCCACTGACCAGAATTGCTCCAGGTGACAGATGGCCCCAAAAGCAAAGAAGGCAGCAGCCCCCAAATTTAGTGATGCCTCTCTGGGGCGCCTGCTGGATGCAGTGGAAGGCCGCCCACTGTCCTCTAGCCCCGCTCAGGCTGCAGGAGGTCCACCAGAGTCACCGATCCAGCCTGAGAGGCGGTGGTAGCTGCGGTCAGCACCACCAGAGCACAGAGGAGGTCATCATCCAGTGCAGGAAGAGGATCAATGTTCTCATCCATTCCACCAGGGTAAGTCAACCAGCTCATCACTCTCAACTCATACACTCCCAAGCCTATCACACATCCACAGGGATCTCACACGTGAAAGAACAACAGCACTGACACTCTCACACTCTCACAGCTTCATCAGGCTCATATCATCTCAAGCTCACATACACATCCCGTCCATGGCTCCACTCACCACACAAACATTCCATGCAGTGCCATGCATCTTGCTCACATTCTCTCTGTCTGTTTTCATGCAGGACCAGTAGGCTAACAACAGCAGGCAAAGGTCCCAGACCGGGGGTGGGTGGCCGGCATTAGGCCCCCCCCGACTCACTATGAGGAGTGTGCCATCGAACTGACTGGTGAGGACATAGACCCTGCTTGTGGTGATGGTGAGGTCAGTGGCGAATACCCACATCAGGATCCTATACCACATCATCCCTTTCACAAAGCAACTGTGAGTGCTCTCTCTCCTGCATTTGACTCTGCTGCATGCACAAATCATCTCTACTTTGGTTCACAGGGAGCTGTGCCTAGCAACCGACTCCCTCAGCCAGCCAGTCCCTCAGCTCCATCCAGGTCCTCGCCTCCAGTCAAGAGGACACCTCTTCTAGTGAAGAGCTGGACATAAGCAGCCTGGAAGTCCCATCACAGCGTTTACCCACACCCTCCACCAGCGCAGAGACACACACCTTGGTAGGACCTAGATCTAGAGCAGGCTCGGGTTCATAATCTGCTGGTCACTGCATGGGCATGTGTCCGCAGCAAGAGGAGACAGGTTCAGCCGAGCTCCCCGGCACTTGGAGGACTGCTGGGGAAGAGGCATCTGTGAGGTCCGAGACAGATGATGAACACCTGGATTTGGCCTTCCAACTCATCATGCAGAGTCAGCAGAAAGTGGCGGAACATCACGTAGAGCTGTTGGAAACCCTCAAAACAGTGGCACACGAGTTGGAGGAGTGTGTCCACCTGCTCTCTGATGGTGCCCACATATGCGTGTATGGAGGTCTCCATGGGAAGGATGGCAGATGCCATGGAGACCCTGGTCCAACAGAACGCGGATATGTGCACAGACCTGCACTCCATCGCAATGTGGATGGAGTGCCATGGTTGAGTTCCTACACTGACAATGCGAGGGGAAGTGAGGCACCACGACATCCCTCCAGGTGCTCCTTCCCCTCAAGGAGTCAGTCCTTGGGCACCCGAAGGGAGGAGGAGTAGCAGCTGGACAACCATGGGTCATACATTCAGAAATCTCAGAGGCTGTCTGCTCCCCCTGAGTCCCTTTCACCTGTGACTCCCTCAAACTCGGTTTCTGTCACCACAGAGGGAGCAGCTGGCCCACAGGAGGACAGGCAAAGCAAGCTGGGGCCCTAAAGGCCTCAGTTCTCCAGAGGATCCACGCTGAAGTCATCAGAAGCAACGGGGCCAACCATTGCACAGGCTGTCTCTACCACTGCTGTATATGTCAGGGCAGCACCTAGAAGAAGTGGGAGGCCAAGAGAAGTTAAGAAATTTTGATCACAGGTGGTTGTACGAGTGAACACATTTTGTCACTTTTTAATTTGAAAATTTATTCCCTTTCACTGAATAACCTGTAATGTAGTCTTTCAGCTGCATTGATGGGCATCGTGAGTCCTCCCCCTGCGTCCCTCCCCCCCTAGCAGTTCAACTCCACGCAGATGGACCACGAGTGATTCTGGAGAGAGAAGTGTGTGTGTGTGTGGCACGGCCTTTCAGGGACTCATGCAAGCACTCCGCATGCAGAGCCTTCATTCATCACACTCATTTCACTGTCCCAGGCATTTTCAATGCTACCTGCTGGGCTTCTCTTTCAGTTGTCCATCTGATGTGACTTGCATCTCTGCTCACCCACTGACTACACTCCCATGCAACACCTGTGCCCGTCCAACGAGAGGAACTTTCATACTTTCACTTTCAAGTTCTGTGAAACCGTAGTTGTCAAGTTTGTCATCAGCTCCCTCATCCTTTCCCCTCCCCCAGTCACCCAAGCCCTTACTGTCGACCCCCCAGCATCACTTTCCACATCCCCACTGTCACCCACCAAGCCGAACCTTTGTCGTTCCGGGAGTCCAGGTGAACGTGTGTGTTCCTTACCTTCCTGAGAATCCCACCCCCATCCACACTGACAAACCTGGCTTCCTCCTTTCCACCCCAGGGTCTGTATCTGCCTCCGAGTCACCACCAACCACCCTCGCTGTCCCTTCTACTACTACCGACGCACCCTCACCCTCCCACCCTACAGACTCCCTCTGCCTCTCTCATACTCACCATTCCCTCCTACCATGCTCACCCTCAGTTAGCTCCTCAGTAGGCAGCCATTTATTCCACAGACCCCCCTCTTGCATGTTCACCTGGACTTCCCCCCCCACTTACTTCCTCCTCCACCCCTACTCCCTCCTCTACCCTTACTCCCTCCTTCCCCAGACACTTCCCTCTCCCCAGATATCTCCCCCATTCTGAACTCCATGCTAGGCCCAGACACCTTCCACTCTCCGAATTCCCTCCTCCTCTCTGACAGCTTCTCCCCACCGAACTCCTTCCCCACTCCAAATTCCTTCCCCTCTCTGAATTTCTCCCACCCTCCGAACTTTCACCTTCCTCCCCACTTACACCTACCTCTTGACTTGCTGCATTCTCCCCTGTTACAGCCTCTGCACCTGTACTCCCTACTCCATCCTCCCAACATCACCCCCCTGACACCTTCATCTCCCCTATTCCCATCTTCACCACCCTGACTCCTTCTTCCCCGTGCCCTCCCAACTTCACCGCCACCACACCACCCCCCCCACCCTGCCCAGTTCACCTTCCTCTCCCAGTCCAAGCTTCCTCTCCCAACCACTCCCCCTACCCCCACTGCCTGCCTGGTTATCCAGCAAGACAGCTAGACCTCCCTCTCACCCCTCCCCCTCACCGATCATCTGTGGCAGCCCCTGGCCAAGACTGTGATGTTCTGAAGCAGATCCAAAGCATCAACACAGACCTCCCACCTTCCGTGAGCTGCTTCGTGGCGGAGCCATGTCCATGAGAATCCACCCAGCATGCGATGCACATGTTCCTCCAGAGTCTGACAACTGCAGGGCTCCAGCATCATCTCTTCGGATGTTCACCATCTAAACAACGCCCTAACGGTAACTCCCAACTTCTGCATGTCACACTTGTCCAGACGTGTTCTGAGTCAAGTATTTTCCCGCCGGCATAATGGAAAATTGGGCCTGGGGGAACGATTCCGGTCAGGCCTTACTTTGCATCCTATTATCGGGATCCAAATCAGGTTCATGCTGGCCTCCAGCAGGTCTGTGATCCGTCGTTGTGATTTCAGGCCAGCATGAAACCGATTTCTGCTCCTCACGTCGAATTGGCCCACCCCGCCTGCTATGGCGCCTAAAGGTAACGGTGCTGGGAAATTCTGGCCTCAATCCAGAGTCAGGCACTGACCTAATCTTAGAACAAAGCAATATGAGACTCTCAGGAGCAGAAGGTACCACACTGGGCAGAATTTTTCCCTTAGGAAAATGACATGCAGTGATGTCAGGCGAGCGTCCCGGCGTCATGGCGATATTTGGGAAGGCGGGCGTGCTATAAGTTAGGATGCGCACCCGCCATCAATTGACAGGCCAGCTAAAGCCCTTAAGGCAGAAATTGAATTCAATATTTCACAGCCCGTGCGATCTTCAGGACGTCGCATGGGTGCAACGGGCAGGCGGATAGGAGACATTTGTATAAACCTCATCCACGGGCAGGATAAGAGGGGTGAGTGGGGTCGCCAATGTGATCTTTCAGGTATTTAAGTGTGAAAGTAATTTTTACTTGCCTGTGTGAGCAGGAAGACTTCAAAACTCATGCCAGCTACTTGGGCAGGAGCAAAAGCCTTGGTCAGGACTCTACAGTAGAAATCATTTCTGGGGCCTACAGCTTTCAGGAAGCCTTCCCTTAGCCTGGGAATGGGAGTTGTGCTCTCCACTGGAGGCACCTCCTCTGAGGCGGAAGGGAGAGCCAGAATGGGGAGGAGGCCAGGAGTCTGCATTCAGCCTCCAGGGGAGCCACCTTTGGGAGGAGAGGTGCAGGCACAAGGGGCGCAGGGCCAATAGGGAAGTGCAAGGCGGAAGGGACCGCAGAAGACCCCAATATCCTGCTGCCAGGGTATACAGGTGGCGAAGCAGCTACCTCAATATGTCTGAGATCCAGCGCTGAAGGAGGCTCCATCTCTCAAGGGAGACAGTCACTTCCATTTGTTGGATGATAGGCCCTGAGATCTCTGCAAATTGTGTGGGTGGGCACCCCATGTCAGTGGCTCTGAAGGTCACAGCTGCCCTCAACTTCTATGCCTCCAGCTCTTTCCAGGGGTCAGGGGTAATCTCTGTGGAGTGTCCCAATCAGCTGTCCACACTTGTGTCAAGAGGTTACAGACGCTCTATTCAGGCATACATTGACCCTCATCCATTACCGCTGGGACGATACCAGCCAGATACAGTGAGCCAAAGGCTTCGCGGCCATTGCTGGCTTTCCCCATGTCCAGGGTGCTATAGGCTGCACACATGTGGCCATCAAGGTGCCAGCAGGTGAACCCAGTGCCTTCATCAACAGGACGGGCTTCCACTCCATGAACGTGCAGATACTGTGTGATCACAGGATGCTGATTCTACAAGTCTGTGCAAGGTACCCTGGCAACTCCCATGACGCCTACATTCTCAGACACTCCCAGGTGCCGGGGCTCTTCAGTGCTCCAGCCCGGCTGTTTGGATGGCTGCTGGGTGACAAGGGCTTTCCCCTCAGATGGTGGCTCATGACGCCCCTCCGCCATCCAAGAACAGAGGCTGAGCAGCGGTACAATAGGAGCCACACCTCCACAAGGGCTGTGATGGAGAGAACCATCGGTCTCCTCAAGATGCGCTTCCAATGGCTTGACCTTTCAGGTGGTGCATTCCAGTAGCCCTCAGATCATGTGTCGCTGATAGTGGTTGCATGCTGCGCTCTCCACAATCTGGCGCTGGAAAGGGGCGACACAGTGGATGAGGGAGACATGGACGCAGTTGCTCCTGATGCACACGATGAGTCCAGCAGTGAGTCCGAGGATGAGCATGCTCAGGAATAAAGCTGGGGGGGGTAGATGCTGAACCGAGCATACTGCAGGGAGGCAGGGACACCTGGGAGGCTTTAATCCAAAGAACCTTCAGCTAGCCCACCACAGATGGAGCTTCAACACACGCCAGGGCTGCAGACTCCACACTCGATACCTGAGTGCTAAATCAGCCTGGATAATAACATTAACTAAGGCTCTTGTCACTAAAGCTCAATGGCAAACAACTCGCTCATAACATCATGGCTTCCCGTCCACTTGCAGAAGTAAGGAATCACCCTGAGGCATGGCAACATGTCAACATTTATTGAGTGAACAAATGTAACTTGATAAAGCAAAACAAGAACGGTGTTGGACGTCACACCATGTCTTCCACAAAGTACTATGGGTCGACATAAAATCATCGGTGAGAAACCTGTAGTGTGCCTAAGGTGCCTTAAATTTACACTTACGGGTGCTATGTCTAGGTGCTGCCCCCTCACTGGCACTGACATCTGAGACAGCCTGCTCACTGTGCTGTCCTGTTGGCCTCGATGACCTTGGCAGACGTCCTCTGGCCTGCAGAGCATTTGATGTCCCCGCCTGAGAGGGAGCGGCCAGTTCCACAGCTGGCTTCTCCCCAGTCGCTGCAGCCTCATTGGATGCTACGGTCACTGGCAGAGGGGCGGAGGAGCTGCTGCCCTCATTCAGAGCGCCCTGAGAGGAGCCCGCAGAGGCGACACGCAGCTGCTGCGCCGACGTGAGGTTGCTTCGGACCTCCCTGCTCATCCTAGATGGATGGGCACTGAGCTGGGATACTTGGTGCCCAAACAATTTCCCACGTGGGCAATGACCAGCTGAGGCCAATGCCGCTGTGAGGGCTTACAGGTTCGAGCGCAACCCCAGGAGGCCCTGATTGTTCTCCTGGAGGAGCCTCTCCACGAAAGCCATCACTCTCTCCATGGAGGAATCATGGCACTTAGCCATGAGGCCCATTGCATCGGTGATGCTCTGCATGGACTCTTCCAGCACGGACACCATGCCACGCCTAGCCGCATGTATCTCCACCAGATCGTCCCGCATATCCTGCTGCACTTCCAGCATTCACTGCCTCATGGATGACTCCAGAGGCACAGCATCAGCCACCAACTGAGCAAGTACCTGTTCCCCAGCAGTCCACCGACTGCTAGTGCCCTGGGCACTCTCTGTCTCTGCCCTCAGCTCAAGTGAGTGTGAAGTGTCCTCACCGCTGTGCCCCGGGACACTAGCTGAATATCTAATTCCCACGAGGTGCTAGTATCTGCGCTGGTCCCTGCCTGGCTGAGATGATGTAACGCTGGTGAATGGATTTGCTTTGGGCCCTCAGGTGTGAGATGTGGCTCCTCTGCTTCCTGCTCCGGTGATGCTAAGAGGAAAATAAAGGACATTTAATTAGTGCAGACAATGTCAACTTGCATGTCGCTCCTCCGGATCATTATGCACTCATTTTTCCATAATCAATGGTAAACCCACGTTGCAAACTTTAATCATGGAGCATTCAGCAGTCCCATGACTTCTGTGACACACATGGTGACCTGAGTGCTCGCCAAACATACCTCCCCACGGCACCTCAGTCTCATTGCCACCGGTGGACCTGGGGTCATAGCTCCTCTCCAGATACATGGCCTGCTGCTCGTAAGCCATTAGGATGGCCAACTGGGCCTGTCCTCCGCCAGTCCGCATTTGTTCCGACGCATTGTGCGCAGTCTTTTCCTGAAAAGGAGAGAGGAGCATTGATTAGTCCAGCCTGCACCTGGATTTCCATCGCATCCCTGCCAACCCAGCCAGAGTGGGACATTTAAGGATTCCAGTTCTTCTTCACCCCGCAGCTGCCGCATACTCATCCAAACAAGCCAGGGCTGACCCCCCCCACACCATTGCCCAAATGCTGCCTCCTTCACATGTGGCACCACGAGGAAGTACAAGCATGTGGAGCGCAAAGACCAGCAGATGGATTGGTGCCCCGCCAACTGGAAGCTCCCCTCCCAGCATGTTAGCACCCTGACTTTGACATGCTTCACAGTTCCAGCACTATGATGGATGACAGCTGTATTAAGTGACTTGAGGCAACATGGTACTCACCCTTCCTGAGCGCAGGAGATCATTGAATATTTTGCGACACTGGAGCCATGTGTGATGCACTGCATCATGGGAGCTAATACTCTCGGCCACCTCCTCCCACGCATGTTTGGTCAGGCGTGGAGGCCTTTGCCTCCCATCCCTCGCAATCAGGACATCCCGCTGCACTGCCATCTCCTCCAGCAGGGCAGCTAGACACTGATCAGAAAAAAGAGGGGCACACTGCCCCACTGGCCTACCCTCCGTCCTGTTCTGCCCTGACGGCCTGTCCTCTGGACTTGCGCCAGGCACATTGCCCCTCTGATGTGCTCTTTTCCCAGCCATTGTGACCATCTTTCCAAGGCTGCCAGGCCTTCATTTAAACAGGCTGCTGGGTTGCCATTGGACCCGGCGGTCTCAGCGTGCCCACCGCTGCCCTCACACTCCCACTATGCACGGGAGCCGTGAACTATGCTGGGCAGGCCTTAATTGGCCCGCCGGCTTAAAATGGCATTGCGGACCTGATCGCTGGCGGCGATCGGGTCTGTGCCTGCCTGCACCCGCTCCCACATGGTCCGCCCGACATGGGGATAATTCTCCCCATTGTTTCTGTTTGACACTGTATGTAGTTCAGTGTATGGAGTTGGACTTCAATCACTTTTAAACCAACCTGCAATTATTTTAACGGTTTAGGCAAGTGGCCACTGCCATCAGCACTGTCTAAGCATTTTAAAAGTAACTATTAAATGAGGCCTTCTGTGCATTTGTTTAAGAATACAAATATGTATCTAGCCAGGCAAGGTAAATGGAGTACTGTGCTTGGCTGAAAACAAATCCTGCAGCTGCTACCTAAAACTAAAATACATTCTTAAATTTGTCTGTCCAAACTTTGCACACTTGGAAACTAGTCACCAGAAGCTTTCCCTATACCTGTTGTGAAAAGGTATTTTTCTTAACATTTTGATAAAAGCTGAACAAGCTGAAATGTTATGGTATTTTCTTCTGCTATTATTTATTATGATAATAAATTACAATATCAGTGATCAATCCTGGAAGCCATGATTGGTATACATAATTACTTCTGATTTTGTGCTTTGTTACTTGCAATATACAGAAGCTAAAGCAACATGAAAAAGAGAAGCCAAAGCCACAAATGCACAAATTGTGCTTTTCTGAAGCTGTTCTGTGAAAACTTGAATATCCTCAAATAGAACAGTACTGTGTCATTGAACTGACATTTAATGAAAAGGTCACAAGGGTTGAGCAACTAAAAAAAACATTTGCATTTGTTTAGCATCATTAACATAGAAAAATACCACAAGGTGCCTTTGCAGAAGTGTAATCAGGGAAAAATGGACAACAAGCTGAAGAAGGAAATATTAGGAGGGCCAAAATGCTTGGGTAAAGACGTATGTTTTAAGCATGACCTTAAAGCAGGAGGTGGTTATGAGGAAATGGAGAGGTTTAGGGTGGGTATCCTGGAACATAGGCCTTAGACAGCTGAAGACACGACCACCAGTGATGTGGAAAAGGGAGTGGGGATCCACAGTGTGAGTTGGGAGAGTTAGAGGGCCGAAGGAAGTTACAGAGATAAGGAAAGGCATAGAGGGAATTTAATTTGAGGCATTGGGAAACAGGGACTCAATATAGGTTGGCAAACAAAGGGTTGATGGTTGAGCAGCACTTTGTGTGGGATAGGATACACACAGCAATGTTTTGCCTCATAAGATGCTGTGGTGCTTTTTCAAGAGTAATATTAATGGTAGGTAAATACACAAGAAGGAACAATTAAAAATGGGCTTAAAATCATTACTACAGTGTAGATTTATAAAAATAGCAGAAACCATAGAACTCAAATACAAAAGAGATGAGTAATTAATAAGCAAATGCTATTGTTCAAAGAATGTCAAAGGTGTGACACAGACCCTAACTACTGAGTTCAGTATTAATGACACACTATTGATTCAATAATAGCAGGACTATGTTTAATTTAGTGGAACAAAAACAAAAACAGAATTCCCTGGAAAAACTCAGCAGGTCTGGCAGCATCGGCGGAGAAGAAAAGAGTTGACGTTTCGAGTCCTCATGACCCTTCGACAGAAGTGTGGGGGGCAGAGAGAGAGAGAGAGAGAAGTGGAGTGGGGGGTGTGGTTGTAGGGACAAACAAGCAGTGATAGAAGCAGATCATCAAAAGATGTCAACAACAATAATACAAAAGAACACATAGGTGTTAAAGTTAAAGTTGGTGATATTATCTAAACGAATGTGCTAATTAAGAATGGATGGTAGGGCACTCAATGTATAGCTCTAGTGGGGGTGGGGAGAGCATAAAAGATTTAAAAATTTTTTTTTAAAAATAATGGAAATAGGTGGGAAAAGGAAAATCTATATAATTTATTGGGAAAAAAAGAGGAAGGGGGAAACAGAAAGGGGGTGGGGATGGGGGAGGGAGCTCACGACCTAAAGTTGTTGAATTCAATATTCAGTCCGGAAGGCTGTAAAGTGCCTATGTTGACATCTTTTGATGATCTGCTTCTATCACTGCTTGTTTGTCCCTACAACCACACCCCCCACTCCACTTCTCTCTCTCTCTCTCCGCCCCCCACACACACACCTTAAACCAGCTTATATTTCAACTCTTTCTTGGACTCGAACTCAAGTTCTGTCAAAGGGTCATGAGGACTCGAAACGTCAACTCTTTTCTTCTCCGCCGATGCTGCCAGACCTGCTGAGTTTTTCCAGGTAATTCTGTTTTTGTTTTTGTTTTGGATTTCCAGCATCCGCAGTTTTTTTGTTTTTATTTAATTTAGTGGAAACCTTTAAGAGACAGCCATTCAATCAGAGCTCCCCTGCAGCTAATTCCTTTCAGAGGAATAGAATTGAGGTTGCCTGTAGCAACACAAAGTTGTTGCTGTGACTCGAGTTCCCATTTGCTGCAAGGAGAGCACTGCTTTTCTAATCATGGCAACTTAGTATTTGTTCAGCTGAAGATAACCAAAATGGCTCAGGTAAGCATTACTAGACCAGCTTCACATTCGGGGTTACCACCCAGGTTTCCTGAAGTGCAACATCCTTTGCAAAGGCTGGGCAATCCTGAAACCCTTTCAGTTCAGGGAGAATCCAGACTGTCAAGCGGAGGACTGTGTAGTGAAAGGTCTGCTTCTCAGGAACTAACAAATAATGGGATAACATCGAAAAATAGCACCGGAAGGAGTGAATACATTTCTGCTTTAGAAAATGCACTTGAAGAGCACAAAAAGGGACAATTGGACACGTGGAGAAAGCTGGATCATTGGATAAATCTCAGTAAGTGCCACTTTAAATGTTTATTCATAGATAACTTGGATTAAGCATCAGTAAAGTGAATATGCTCAGCTAAGTCTTTCAACTATATACCATATAGTAATTCAAAGAATGCATGAGACAGAGGGGATAGTGTCTCAGAAGATATGAATCAGGAAAGCATTGAAATTCAGCCTGCAATGTCAAGTTTTCAGATGCTCCAAGGAAGCATTGGTTCCTGCATAAGGTGATTCATCACGAGCCATCCTTGTATACCTTTAATGGATGCTGACAGAGTGAGTTATTGATTAGTTACCTATGCACCCTTTGGATCAAGAATGAATGATTTATCGGGGAGTCTTGAAAAACAAACAGATATTTTTCAAATGTTAGATGAAAATGACAATTAATTAAGGAAAAAAATCTACACAAGAGGGTAGCCATAATTATGAACTTTAAATTTTCAATTTTATTATAAATTTTAATTTTATTGGATAAGGGAGGAATTGAGCTCATAATTCTGTAATCTTCTGATAATGACAGTGTTTTTTATAAATTAGGAAAACGGTGGGCCCGTGACCCCAGAATGGCCGATCAGGACGCTGAGACAATTATCTCATCAAGACCTGGGACACAGCTGAGACTGCAAATTGATGAAGTGAGGAATTTAGAAGCTGCAGTTTTTAATATTATATGTATTTATTGCGCTGCTATTGCATTCTCAATCAGATGTAAAAGAAAAATTGCCGCAATAATAAATAAAAAATTTTGAATGTTTACGGAAAGCTAAAACATATAGTCACTGCACGATTTGAATTTTATTTAAAAACCTAATGATGACACTAAGTTTAGAATTTTGTTCTGGGTCCATCCAATACAGAGGCAGGTGTACTTAAAGGAGCACTAGGGAAAAGTTTGGGCAGCATAATAATAGTAGGTGAGACCAGAAACTCAAGCAGAGATTCATTTCATGAGATTCTCAATCAAATAACACAACTAAGAATCTTCTATCCAAGCTTTTCGAATAGTGTCTTTGCGTATTCTTGGTTTGATTTTCATTTTAATATCTGAAAAATACATTGGCCTAGAATTTGCAGAGCTTTTTGATGGTGAACAATCAGTGTTTGTCATTATTATCCCTCTGAATCTGACCAGCAACTTCAGGATTTAGCACAATCCTGAAATCACAATCTATAATTCACTGCACCACCACAGGCTGCACTGTGTCCACTTTCCCCAGTAACCCCCTCAACCCGAACCAGAAATTTGTGAAATCAATTGATTCGATGAGAACTGCTTCTTTTTGTTTCCAGTATTGCTGTTAGAAACACCATAACATTGCTAGATCTCTCAGCCAGGATTTCTTCAAGGTCAGCTGCAAGTGCCCTTGTTTGACCATTGACCAAAAAATTCGGGCCATTGAAAAGATGTTGTGTCCCAATGATCTGGAAGAGATTCCTGCTGAAAAAGCAATATGAGTGTCACAGGCAAACTATGATAATGTGACTTTAATCTAAATGCCTGGAAAATCATGAACAGAATTCAATCTATTCACCAATATTCTCCTCTGTGAAAACTCAATAATCATGGATGCCCATCCTTGATCAGCTGCTACTTCAATCAGCACTATCAGAAGAAAACTTTCTGGAGAGATTTCAAATCACAGAAAATTGATAACTGCATCTAATATGTCCCCCCCAGTGCTACTGTGATGCAAAAAAATCAGAATTTAATTAAGAATGGCAGCAAGATATTATTTGATTTCAGAAGGATTGAACACCATATTGATTACTACAACATAGTTCAAAAAGAGAACCTTTCACTTAAAATAACTGAACTGCAAAAGGATTTTTAAATTTAGGGTGTCAGAAAGCGCATAACTTTTATTCATGGTATTTCAGTCAAGAGTCTCAGGCATATAATGGGCATTATTATACCCTTCTTTGTAGGTGAACTGAAATCAACCGAAAAAATAATCAATTACATGTTTCCTGCTGATTTTAATGATCCTTATAAATAAATTTCTTACTGAGTTAAACCAGTTACATATTCATAATAGATGAGATTCTAATGCTTTTGATACATGCTAGACTATCTGTGACAATGTGATGATGAGCTGTGAATTAATAGGTTCTTTGTAAATATTCATTACACTCTTTTTTCAGAATCCCTGGACAGATTTTCTTTTCAATAATGTACTTGATTTACTGTGTCACTGCTCCTGCTCCATTTACTCATCTTTTCTTCCATATATAATCTGATTCAGCCTCCACATTTGTTGGATCTAATCCCGTCTATTGAGAGAAAAGAGAGCTATGGCTTTGGCAATGAATTACCTACATTTCTATTTTTATTTCAGATTTCCAGCTTTGTCACATTTATTTCCAAGAGGGATCATTGCATATCAATCAAGAGCAGGGACTCCGACTGATTTCTTTCCCCTCTACAGCTTAGGATCACTGAAGCCAAAAGCAGCTTTGCACTGCTGCTCCACTTGAGATCATGAAAAATCACGATTGAATCTGTGTTGTCACTATATACCTTGATACCACACTGTACATTTACACACTTAAGCCATCAGGGGAGCTGATGCCTCTTCTGCAAAATGGAGCTTGGACTTTTTTGGTACAAATCTTATTCTAGTACTAACGACAGGGAGCTATGTGGAACTGAGATCTCAGTTGTTCTTACTCAACAGTACAGTAGTACGGCTATCTCAGGGCACTGTGATAACTCCAAAGGAACTCCAAAGGATAACTCCACAGAGATTTTGATAGCAGATGCATTTAACTGATAGGCAACTTTATGGTTCAAAGCCACGACCATCTGAATATGAAACCAGTACTATTATTATGGTTCCATATTGTCTCTAAATACATTGAATTATGACTTGGAACAATTTGGGACTGATAAAATGTTGGTGCCATAGGACTAACTATATCAATGATACTAGGAACAGACTGATGATTTATAATTATTTGCTTGTTTATCTCAGGAATTTGCTTAATTCAGATTTGCATATTCCTATGATCCTAAGTCAGACCCCAAGTTTTTGGTAAGATCTGGTTAGGGGCAAATAACGTTTTTAAACTAGACAATGTTTGAGATTCAAGAAACTAAATGAATGAAGCCACAAGATTCCATAGGTTTTGAACAAACAAAAATAGATTTTACTATTTTTACTGCAAGGTCAGAAAGGTAAAACAAGTTACAATCTCTACCTTTTACACTAATGTTCAAGGTTAATATGAATACATGTGAATTAACAGGCAAAATCTGGTCAAAAACACCCCATTGCACAATAAATGACAGATGTGAGCAAGACTGAGTCCATGGATTTCTCAACAACCCACCCAGATGTCTAAAAACACTGTGATTCAACCAATTTCACTGAAACCCTCCCATCTTCACCATTGAAGGTCTAACCTTGGAATTCTCTCCAAAAGTTGCTCCAACTCAGACACCATCAACAACGGCCCACCTCGCCTGAATATGCATTCAAGCACCAGCTCACAAACACAACTTCAGATTTTCGGCTGAGCCACTGCCCCAAAGGGGTACCTTTGCTCCAGTGGCCTGCAGCTTGGGGTCACCAACCTTTGGCTGCCTTCTTGGATTTCTTGGCTTCTCCTGAGCCCTCTTCAATACCAGACTTGGAGGGCATCAATGATGGCCCACCTCACAGGGTTTCAGTTTCATCTCCCGAAATTCCGTTCCTCTGAATTTCCAAGTATACACCCCAAACACCAACTCACAAGCACAACTTCAGCTCTTCGGCCAAGCCGAGCAGAACACTATTGTTCCAAAGGGGTACCTTTGCCTCAGTGGCCTGCAGCAAGGAGTCACCAACCTTTGGCTGCCTTCTTCACCTAACGTCTGCTCTCCACATTCCTTTTCCTGTTTGGAGCCTGTTTCTCTGCTCCCCCTTTTTAACTGAACTGGGACCTGTCCCCATCCCCTCCCTTCTCTGGGACTCTGGAACCTCTCCCTGTCCCCTGCCTGGGATGCTTGTCTTCCATGGCGCTCAGCTCCTGGCCACCTGATCCAGGCTTTTGCACTGTTTCTCTTTCTGCACAGGCGCATTGGGCCCACAGAACGAAAAAATTGCTGAACTGTGCATGTGCAGTCCGCTCATGCGCAAAAGCTCTGTGATCATTGGGAATTGAAGTTCCCGACCTCCACTCTCTATGAGTGAAGTATAGTTTTCATAACAATATTCTGTTTGTGAATATAAACTCACATTATGTAAGCTGAAAGCAATTATTTGAACCTGGTGCATCTGGTTTTTAATCTAATTTGATAGCTCGATCAAATGTCCAATATTCAGGCATAGCAACAGCTCAGAAAATGTAACCATTTCAACAGTTACTGATAAATCAGTGAATTGCAAAAACCATAAACCCCCATAACACACAAACAGATAGAATGTACGAAGGTGGCAAGGGCACGGAATGTACGCTGGGTTGGGGATTTCAATGTCTGTCACTGAGGGTGGCTCAGTAACACCACTACAGGCCAAGTCCTAAAGAACATAGCTGCTAGACGGCATCTGCAGCAGATGGTGAGGGAACCAACAAGAGCGAAAAACCTACTTGACCTCATCCTCATCAATCTACGTGTCACAAATGCATCTGTCCATGACTGTATCAGTATGAGTGACTATCACACAGTCCTTGTGGAGACAAAGTCCTGTCTTCACAATGATGATACCCTCCATCGCCTTGTGTGGTGCTACCACTGTACTAAATGGCATGGATTTCAAACAGATCTAGCAGCTCAAAACTGGGCATCCATGAGGCGTCATGGCCATCAACAACAGCAGAATTGTATTCAACTGCAATTTGTAAACTCATAACCTGGAATATCCCCCACTCTAACGTTACCATCAAGCCAGGAGACCAATCCTGGTTCAATAAAGAGTGCAGGAGGACATTCCAGGAACAGCAACTGATGTACCTGAAAATTAGGTGTCAACCTGGGGAACCTGCAACACAGGACCACTTGCGCATCAAAAAGAGTAAACAGCATGCGACAGACAGAGCCAAGTGATCCCACAACCAACACATCAGTTCAAAGCACTGTAGCCTTGCCACATCCAGTCGTGATGGTGGTGGACAATTTAACAACGTATCAGAGGTGAAGGCTCCACAAATATCCCCATTCTCAATGATGGGGGAGCCCAGCACATCAGTGCAAAAGACAAGGCTCAAACATTTTCAAACATCTTCAGCCAGAAGTGCAAATAGATGATCAAACCAAGCCTCCTCTTGAGGCCCCCAGCTTCACAGATGTCAGTGTTCAGCCAACACAATTCATTCCAAGTGACATTAGGAAAAGACTGAAGGCACTGGATACTGGAAAGGCTGCAGCAGTAGTACTGCAGACTTGTGCTCCAGGACTTGTCGTGCCCCTGGCCAAGCTGTTTCAGTACAGCTACAACACTGGCATCTATCCGACAATGTGGAAAATTGCCCAGGTATGTCCTGTACACAAAAAGCAGGACAAATCCAACCCGGCCAATTACTGCCCCATCAGTCTACTCTCCATCATCAGTAAAGTAATGGAAGAGGTTATCGATAGTTCTATCAAGTGGCACTTACGCAGCAATAACCTGCTCACTGACGTTCAGTTTGAGTTCTGCCAGGGCCACTGAGCTCCTGACCTCATTACAACCTTGGTCCAAACATGGACAAAAGAGCTGAACTCAAAAGGTGAGGTGAGACTGACCACCCTTGACATCAAGGAGCCCTAGCAAAATTGAAATCAATGAGAATTGGGGGTGGGGGTTTGGAGTGGGTGTCAGGAGGGTAGGGGAAAGCTCTCCACTGATAGGAGTCATACCTAGCATGAAGGAAGGTGGTGGTGGTTGTTGGAGATCAGTCATCTCAGTGTTGCAGGAGTTCCTCAGGGTAGTGTCCTAGGCCAAACCATCTTCAGCTGCTTCATCAACGACCTTGCCTCCATCATAAGGACAGAAGTGGGGATGTTCACTGATGAATAGCACCATTCGTGACTCCTCATATGCTGAAGCAGTCTGTGTCCCGATGGAGCAAGAGCTGGACAAGTTTCAGGCTTGGGCTGATAAGTGGCAAGTAACATTCATGCCATATGACAATCTCCGACAAGAGAAAATCTAATCATCTCCCCTTGGCACTCAATGGCATTACCATCGCTGAATCCCCCACTATCAACATCCTGGAGTTTACCATTGGTCAGAAACTGATCTGGACTAGCCATATAAATACTGTGGCTACAAGAGCAAGTCAGAGGCTGGGAATTCTGCTGCAAATAACTCACCTGACTCCCCAAAGCCTGTCCACCATCCACAAAGTACAATCAGATGTGTGATGAAATACTCTCCGCTTGCCTGGATGAGTGCAGTTCCAACAGTACTCAAGAAGCTTGATACCATCCAGGACAAAGCAGCCTGCTTGATTGGCACCCCATCCACCACCTTAAGCAGTCACTCCCCCCACCACAAATGCACAGTGGCAGCAATGTGCACCATCCACAAGATGCACTGCAGCAAATCACCAAGACTCCTTCGACAGTACCTTCCAAACCTGTGACCTCCACCACCTAGAAGGACAAGGACAGCAGATGCATGGGAACACCACCACCTGCAAGTTCCCCTCCAAGTCACACACCATTTTGACTTGGAAATATATTGCCATTCCTTCACTTTCGCTGGGTCAAAATCCTGGAAGTCCCTCCCCAACAGCATGGCAGGTGTACCTACACCACATGGAATGCAGTGGTTCATGAAGGTGGCTCACTAACGCCACCTCAAGGTCAATTAGGGATGAGCAATAAATGCTAGCCTAGCCAGTGACATTCTGTGAAAGAATAAATAAAAAAACATTTATAACATGCAAACCCTGCAAAGCACCGACATCCTGGACTCTTATTTCATTTTGTAACAGTTTAAGCATTGTGCAGATCAAGTAGTACAATTGGTGGTTATTTGCTGGAAACTTTTCTTTTGTGTAATCACAGCCCTCAAATTAGCTATAATAAAAACAGAAAGTGCTGGAAAAGCTCAGCAGGTCTGGCAGAATCTGTGGAGGGAGAAACAGGGTTAATGTTTCGAGTCCAGTATGGACTCTTCAGAAATTAAATTATCTTTTAGTTTTAGTCTGAATAGTACATTCAGATAATGCGGTCTTTTCTGATTCCTAGAGTGAACGGGATGCTAAGCGGACTTCAATGCTTAACACTATTAAAAGTATAACTGGCATTTCTGCATCACATGCTCGCATTAATGGTATGAGGAAGTTTGACATCATAGGTAATGTGGATTTACTTACAGCTGCGAGAGTGTGGGGAGAAAGCCTAAACTGTAACAGTATACTACAGAATAAGGCTTACATATCGCATTTTGTACGATTTGATGTATTTCTCCTCATTGGTTTTCCAGCTTCAATTTCTTCTTCATGAAAAACTCAAATCCGGTGTATTCTACACTCTAAAACAGCTTTTCCAGGCCCATAACCCAACTGGTAGAGGTCTTGTGACAAGGTGAAGAACAAAGCCTTTTTCTTTACTGAATTGTTTTAAAATTTAGGCAAATGTTAGTGTGGTATAACTTTAATAACTTGAGCCAGACGTTGTTTATATAACTAAAGGTACATTTTGTGAGGCTTCAATGGTAACGTGGAAACTCAATGGCTGGGAATGCATGAAATAACATCAGATGCTGAAACCTGCTCATCTAACGCACAGCCTACTGCTTTGTATGGTAAAAAATCTGCCTGATTTCTGATGACAAGCAGCATGAACCTCAATATAACTTTCAGTTTTATTTAGATAGTCTGCACTTTATGTTTTTCCCTCCCCAGTAGCACAGTACAGACCTTCACACCCACAGGCAGAGTTGTGTGTGCCCTGCAGTAGGATTTGTCTACAGGTTCGTGTCAATGAGATGGCTTAATTCAGTGACAGCCTTCCTCATGAAGATGAGGCAGGCCCTTTTGCATTCCCCTGGTAGGACTGTCAGGATTCATAAATGGAAAACGCGGATTTTCTGTTAGTCTTTGGCTTATTAACAGGTGTAAATCAGAGTTTAAGGACTGTGAACTTGATGAGTTATACTGAGATCCTGCTTATTGTGGACATTAAATTCATTTCCAGGGCCAAGTAAACAGAAGCACAGAGCTTTCATCAGCAAGCTTCATTATAATGCTGAAATGGGCGGGGGTGGTAGGGAAGGAGTCATTTTATATTGCTTGTAATTTCCAATCATTCATGAATGCAATATGCTAAGTGCAACAGATCACATATGTTCCTTTAAGGCATATAAAAGGTAATGTATAGTAAGAAAATTCCCATAGAGGTCACTGGACAATGATCAAGACTGGGTTCTCTTTCTTTGCTCAGAATATTGAGTCCATTTGTGGTGTTTTCATCAACCTAACTTGCTAGGATCAATTAATTCAGCAAAGAGCAATATTCAACCAGGGTTTGCAAGAACTGAGAAAATGATAAGAAGTTAAATAGATATATTTTATTAAATGCCCACATTGATAAAAATTGGATTTTATACATACTAAACAAGGTTCTTTAGGTGACTCATAGATGCAAACATAGGGAACGTGCTCCCCTTCAATTTTTTTGGATTAGCCTAGGTTCCCTTCTCTCCCTTGCTGTAAGCCCAAGAATTTCCCCAAATATCCGAATCCAATTCTTTGTCCTTGTCTAAGGTCTTGATTGGTATGACTTAATAGCACACTACACCAATGCACTTATGCACATTAAATTGTTTCTGAGTGGTTGGAGGTAAGAAAGGTTCATTTAAATTTATTGAGTTTTAGTCATTCAGAAAATTCTTGCTTGCACTTCAAGATTTCACAATTATTAGAAAACATGCATTGGGACAAAAATTGCTGGATACTCATATCATTGGAATGACACATTAACAGCACTTGGCACTATTAATTTGCTAAAAATCCAGCAATTCACAGAGTAAACGAGATATGCTATGAGTTTTGTTTCCTTGCAAATTACTGAAATGTTTCCTGTTCACCTCATCAAAGCCAATAGAAGCCCTATCTCATTATTAGGCTCCCCATTGAACCTAATACATGATTAAACATTATTCCTGCTGCAATCATTTAAAGCTGGTAGTTGATGTTCTGGAGGGCCCTGTTGATGATGTAATTTTTGGTTCTGACATGACATTGAATGTCCTTTGTAGCCCATGAAAGGACCAGTGAAGCTGTGGAATCTCACTCTAGCAGGTAATGAATTGCTCCTGGAGGTTTTTAAATACACTTTATCTGCCTTGCCAGTACTTTTGTGCCAGCTTTGGCATCCACACTCTTGTTAATATCAGAAAGAAATCATTTTCATGGCCAAAGTTGTTTCCACATTCACAAGTGGGTCACTCATTTGAATGATAATTAAATTAATTTCTTTCAGAGAATGAATATGCAAGTAACTTGGGGGTTGTGGTAAGTGCCGCATGCTTGAGAGGAAGGAGCTGATTTAGGAGTTGCTGTCCCCAAAGCTCTCCACCACAGGAGATTTCCTCATGTAATTTCTATGTCAGTTGTAGACTAATTGATAGAGACTGATTGCTATGATTAGTCAACAAATCCATTATTAATGTTTCGTGTGACTATCAGGGTATTATAAGGCAAATGAGATTGATCTTCATCTTTGTCTATCAATTCCTTTGTTCCCATGAAAACAGTACCCACTGAATATTCTATGTTTCCTGATCTTCTGGTTCTATCCTTCAATGTTTTCACATTTCATACATCTAAGCAGGCTGTCACTCATCAAGGATCAATATAAGAATGGCCAAACACAACTGGGTTACAATGCCCTCATCTTCTGCTTTCTCTTTTACATGTTTTTCTTACTTTTACTCCCTGTCTCTCTTGTCTCTCATCTCTTAATCCACTATTTTTCTTTCCCTCTTTATTCCTTTTTCAAATTCACCTTGTTTCTTTCTCCATCTTTCACATTGTTTCTTTCTCATGCCTTTTCTTTCATTGGTCAAGAAGATAATGTATCAGAACAACATTCATGAGGTCCCTGATATGACATTGATGTTGCTGTGCTATTATCAGATCAAAATCCTGGTAATTTGCACCACAAAAAAGATTGTGATTGTAAATGATGAGCATAAAAGATCACCAGACCCACCACTGCAGCAATTTCTGGCACATCCTACATTCATTTGAATAAGATAAATGGAACAAAACACACAATAATGGCTAGCTTAGTACAGAGATGTGTAACTCAATACAATTCAGCATTATATTTGAGTGAAAATGTAGGACCACAATTGGTTCAATGCATAAACGGAACAATGTTTTTTATCACTTTTTTTATACTGCAGGGAAGTATTATTGACGATTCTAACAAGATTTCTGAGAAGGTACATTGCTGCAAGGCAGTTCCATCATCTTTTACTCAAGTATGTTCTAAAATATACTTTGAATGACTAAGTGGTACATCAGATATTGGACATTTTATTTCATAGAGGATGCTCAATGTTGGGCTGTTATATACAGGTTTTATTTTATTAGTGAGTTTATTATTTATTCATATGGCTGGGGAAGCAGTTATAGTTTCATATTGAGGTTAACAATCGATTCAATGCTTTCAATGCTGATGCACTGTGAATGGTTGAGATGCCACCAGGGATCGACCTCTCAGGGCAGAAGTTTCAGTATGTGGGTGATGGTCTGACTTAGATGGCCATGGTTACAATTTGAGCCATTCCTCATGTTCCACTAGAGGAACCAGGTAGCCACATCTTCCCTGACCCATCCTCAAGCAACTGAGGGTTGTCCAGATTTTTTGTGGAGATTGAACCTGGGACTTCACCACTTGATCAGTTACCAGGTTGTGGTTGGTGATGTTTGGAGTCAATCAGGAGGTGCATCATTGAGAGGTGGGGCTGTCATTAGTTTGTAGAGTGTGAAGTGTGTTCCAGTTATAGGATTTCAGATGAATGTATGCATTATCTTTGAGGTCCTGCGTCAATGGGAGTGTTTCGTTAGCTGTCAGCCGGTGGTGTTTTTGGAGGATGAGATTTTCCATATTTTCACTCGTGCTGTGACAAGATTAGTCAAAAAGAGCCCTATATTCAGTCACTTATTATCATTGTTATTTATATATCATGTTTGATACAAAATATGATACTAGAATAGCTTTTTTAAAAACTGTATTAAACTTAATTTTAGCTTAGGCTATTGGATTTGCAGAAGATACCTCACTTGCCATCTTAAAAATTCTGCTAGTAAGATTCAATTTAGTAAGTATGGACATCAGCCATAGGTATTTTAATAATTTTCCATGGAGCTAATTTGATTTTTCTCATCAATAGCATGTTAATCTCCATATTGGCATCTTCCACGAAGAAGTAGAATCTTGTTGCTTGAGATTTCTCCCCCCATAGTGATTTTAAAAATGTATATGTGATACTTATAGTGAGACAGCAAATATAAAAATTTAGACTACCATCATGACAGATGTTGAAGAAATATCTTGGAACAGGTCGTTCTGAGAATCGCAGCTCAATGTGGGTACCATAGTGATTTGTGCCCTCTTTTTGTTCACGTACCTCACCTCCAATTCACACATTGTCTGATTAATTTGCACTGTTTTGCCAACATACTTTCAATAGGAAGCCTAAGACATGGAAAAAAAGCTGTAGTTGGAATTCAAGTAGCAGTGTTCATGTCCACTACATGACCCACTAACATATTGTTCAGCTTTTTTAACTGACCTGTACTGTTCAATATTTATCAATTGTATTTTTACAGGCTTAAACTTAACTCAAACTCCATCATTACATTTGAAAATTTTTATTCGCACTTCAAAGATCAAGAACCAAAGGGTTATCCAACTTGGATGGATCCTGTAAAAAGGTCTCAAGAAAGCAAAAGGATAAGTGCAATGCAAGTTCATATACAACTGAAAGCAATGATTAGGGAGAGGTAATGTCTATGTCTTTACAAAAAATAAAAGTAAGGCTTCTGAAGAAGGGTCACATGGACTCAAAACATTAACTCTGTTTCTCTCTCCACAGATGCTGTCAGACCTGCTGAGTTTTTCCAGCATTTTCTGTTTTTATTTAGGGCTTTTTAATTATTTTCTTTAAACTTGAAGAAAATATTTTTGTCTGTTATCTTAAATAAAGTGTATTTCTCATTAATGATAAGTTCCTCTTCTGCTGTGTCTACTTCTAAGAGGCAGTGAGATGTTTAATTGGTGTGTGTATATAACTTTCATAGCCCATATATGGTAAGACTGCATATACTTATATCACTGTCCAACGGGTTCTGTCAGACAAATGTACACGCCACACTGTAAAGTGACATGACACGGTATTATAGGGCGTTGAACTCACAATATGCAAAATCTTTAGGAAGTCATCATTGATACTTGAAAAATTACATCTTCTCTTGTGTTAATGCTTTTTGCTTCCTCCTTTTGTTTTCTTTTATTTGTTTATGGGATGTGAGTGTTGCTGGCAAGGATGGGTATTGCCCATCCCTAATTGTCCTTGAGAGTGAGGTGGTGAGCAACCTTCTTGAATTGCTGCAGTCCATTTGATGTAAGTACACCAACCATACTGATGGGTAAAGAGCTCCAGGACTTAGACCCAGTGACAATGAGGGTATAGTGATATATTTCCAAGTCAGGATGCTGTATGACTTGGAGGAAAACTTACAGGTGTTGGTGTTCCCATGAGTCTTCTGCCCTTCTTTCTCTATGCAGTAGAGATTGAGAAGGGAGTGAATGTTTAAGGTAGTGGATGAGATGCTGATCAAGCAGGCTGCTTTGTCCTGGATGATGTCGAATATCTTGAGTGTTGTTGAAGCTGTACTCATCCAGGCAAGTAGAGAACATTCTATCACACTCCTGATGTGTGCCTTGTAAATAGTGGACAGGGGAGTCAGGAGGTGAGTTACATATTGCAGAATTCCCAGTCTCTGACTTGGTCTTGTAGACACAGTATTTATATGGTTGATTTAGTTAAGTTTCTGGCCAATGGTAACCCCCAGGTTGTTGTTGTTGTTGAATGATAGACTGATGGTAATGCCATTGAACATCAAGGGCAGATGGTTAGATTCTCTCTTGTTGGAGATGGTGATTGCCTGGCACTTTTATGGCATGAATGTTACTTGCCACTTATCAGCCCAAGACTGAATGTTCTCCAGTTGTTGCCACAAATGGGCCGGAACTGTTTCAGCGACAGAGTTGTGAATGGTACAGAGCATCCCCACTTCAGACCTGATGAAGGAGGGAAGGTCAATGATGAAGCAACTGAAGATAGTTGGCCTTAGGTCACTATCCTGAGGAACTCTTGCAGCAATGTCATGGTGCTGATATGGTTGGCCTCTCCAGTGGTGGGTTTTCCCCTGATTCCCATTGACTTCAATTTCTCTAGGGCTGTTTGATGGACTCTGCCAATTCTGCCTTGGTGTCATTGGTGATCAGCTTAACTTATCGGTGTTCCTGCAAAAGTTGCTAGACTCAAAGGATCACTTCAATTCAATGTTTTGAGGTTGCTATGATTTTGTTGGAAGCCGTAGAATAATTGGACACAAACTGAAACAGAGCAACGCATCTCCTGAACATGTGGTAATATTCTACTCTGTGAGTTAAAATAATTGTGCTTTCATAAACAAGCAGAAGGTTGCTTGTATTATGTCAAAAATGTTGCAAAAGCAATCATTTGCATCCATTGATAGCTCATCCATCATACTGTCATTAAACTAGATATCTAAGGTGCACAAGCCGTTAATTTTGTAAAAGCAATTAATATTTTTCATGATGTAATATGATACATTAATAAAGTATAAACATTGATTTTCTTGCTGTTTCTTATAAAGAAGAGATTAAGTGCATTCAATTTAAATGCAAATGGTATTGAAATTTGATAGGGGCAGAGTATGCACCTTGGATAATTCCTCCATCTCCTCCACCAACCCCCAACCCCACCCCCCACAGAGTTCTTTCTAAGCCGTGCATTTCTGAAGCTGAGAAGATGCTGGTCAATTTCAAGGCCATAGTCAATGCCAGCAATTAGCTGATTGTTTGGATATTTATAATGGGGGCTATGCAATTATTCTCCTTCTAATGCAGCAGGCTTCTGGGCCACAGTGTGGCTCGGAATGGAAATCCAGCAGCAACGTAGGGTCAAACCTGCAACCCATCATCTCAGTTTGTTGTGTGTTTCAGCACCCTGTCACATTTTGCTCTATTTTAAAGAAAATCTTTATTTTAACATCCAAATGTGTAAATTTGCATTATACACATTTTGCCTTAATTCCAGGTCGCTGGAAATGAGAGATCTATTTACAAAGATGAATAATGGCAGAATGCTTCCAAGCACATTTCAAAATGTTTTGCATCAACTAGGAATAGAAATGGAACAAGAAGAATTCAGAAAACTGTTGAAAAGGTACAGAATATTATTAATGACTGCAATATTAATCATGAAATGATTTGTACAAATGCTTTGATGGCATGATTACAGTACAGAGGACTTGGTTAGTTTTTCCCTCCAATGTGATTAAAGCCCAGAAATTATTGTTGGCGATATTAGCAGGCTTATGATATTTCTTTGTCTAGTATTTTGGTGGAGGTATTAACACATTTAAAATAAGCAGGCTAATATCTCCATTAAGATGGTTGACAAAGGGAAGTGATAACAATCTGTTTGAACACATGTTCCATTTAAAAAAAGATAGAACTTTGTAATTACATACCAAGGGGGCAAAATCAGACAGCTCCCAAAGACAGGCTTGGCATCGTGATGCACGATTGACCTGTGCCCATTAGTTCCAATACAGGCATTATGCAAAATTCCTGCCATTTATGTGATTGCAACATGCAACCAGCAATAGGCTTGCCACTGAGTGGCTGCATGCCTGGACAAAATCGTGAGAGGCTCGGACAAGTTCATATTCACCTGCACTGGTTAAAGCCAGCTTGTCCTTCTTAAAGAAGAGGTTTATTTTGACTGCATTGGGTGCTGGATGTCATTCCAAGAGTTAGTTTGACCTGGTAAAGACAAACAAATAGCACAACATGATACAGAGCAAGTCTCTATTGCAGCACTGGAGACCATGGTGCAGGAGATGGAGAAGAGAGAGGGGCTCTAGGAGGCTTTCCAGACAGACACTGTGAAGGCAGTAGGGACAACTAATCATCGCGGTCAATGCCAGCAGTATAGCCCCGATGACATGGATGCAGTGCACCAAAAAGTTCATTGACCTCACCCGAGTAGTCAAGGTCTATGAATATATTTTCAAATGCCATATTCTTACATCTGAACCACTATTCTCACACACACACTGCTCAATTCACCGATCTCTCTTCACTCAATCTCTGTAAACAGTTACTTATACCTCATATTAGTAGCATCATCTCTCTCACACACTTAGCACTGCTGCAACCTTCAAAGTCACATCTCATAGCTCACACACGCTGCCAGCTATTCAACATTTATATCATCGAAAGTTATTACACCACACTCACTGACACACTTTCCTCTCCCTTGCAGGGCAAGGTGTCGCACAGCTGCAGGTAGCGGCAGCTAATCGGTAGGGAACAGACATAGCTGCGTGTGCTTGCTCCACTGGAGGAGACAGTGCTCACCACTGTTGGAGCATCCACGGATGAGGCTGTAGCCAGCAGTGGAGCTGAAAGGATCGAAGATAGTGGTATACTCAGATCCAAGCCTTCTTTTCACATCCCACATCCCCTTCATCCCACAATCTCTGTCTGATTTACAAGCTTCAGATGGTTTAAAGGTGCACCTCTTGCTTCCCACCTCCCCCTCAACACCCCCTTTTCACTGCAACTCTATCCCTGTGACTTTCTTCTATTCAGATACTCAAGAACTTCAGACTGGCCAGGTAGTGGTGCAGGAGCATGAAGTCGAAGAGGAAAAAGGGAATGATGATGAAGAAACACACAATTGCCTACTTTAGAGGATAATTTGGAGGAGGGATCTGCATGTGGTGAGATACTGGGCATGAGTGACTTGCATCCAGGTCAGGGAAAAACAGCAGCCCAGGAATCAGTTCACCGGAGGGTTCAGCTTCAGGGGACTCAGATGAGGATTTTGATGGGTTGACATACAGAAAAAAGCTGATGGGTATGCACAGTGAAAAGTTTGGTGCATAGGGAATCCAGAAAGTCTGCGGTTCATGTCAAGGAGGATGGAGAAGCCCTCACCAATCTTGTACATGGCTTTTCTCAGAGCTTGAAGTCCATCCATTCCAGTGTTCCTGAGGCAGTCAACTCCATGAGAACAATTGTGGACCCAAACATGATGCAGACTAGTGGCTGAACTTCCATGGCAGCACACTAGAAGCCTCATAATATACAGTGCTATAGCGGGGGCTCAGATGGATGTCAAGCGATCCATGTTTGTTGCCATCCAAGCCCAGTTTGTTATCACACAGGCTCAAACTGCTGCCATCATGAGTGCAGGTGCAGTCCTCCAACAGGTTACTAGGATTTCTGAAGTGCCATCAGCATAGTGGCAGTGGCTCCATAGAGCACAGACCTGCTGTGCTCCCTCAGGATTACAGCATTTGTCTTCCCACCTCTTCCACTCCTCCAGTGCCCTTGCTGCTACCTGTTGGCCAGCCAGCCAGACTCCTGCTGCCCATGCCAAGGTGACGTAGTTTGAATCCAGGCCTTCTCGGCCCAGAGCTGGTTTAGGTCAACCTGCAAGGCCATCTGCAGTAAATTCCACTAAAAGCCAGCAGCCTTCCACCAGCAGCCACTGGGGTAGTATTGTGTAGGAGCACTAGGTCAAATAAAGGTACACAAATGACAGGCACTAATTTTATTTGTTGATATTTGTGTGAAGTATTGGATAGTTTGGTTTGATTATCTGGTCTGGAATTTTTTTTGTCATGGCCTTTATTTCAGAATTCTTGGTAAGAGGATGCTGTGATAGTCAGTAACAGAAGCAAGGTAAGGACTGGAACTGTTGGTGAATGGGGAATTGGGGTAGTGTTCACCGATACTGCAGTTGGAACTGGTGACCACAGACAGCCCAGCTGGAAAGGGACTATGTTGGTTGCTTCCTTCTTCTCCTCCTTTTCCTCAGCTAGTTGCTGTGCACCTGGTGGCAAGGGCTGTGCTCACATGATGCAAAGATCATGATGAATTGTGACACACACTTTGGCAATACTGCAGGGCTGCTGCAGAGTGGTCCAGGCAGCAAAACTTTGCTTAAGCACCACAATGGTCTGCTCGATGACATTTCATGTGAGAGCATGGCTCATATTGTATGTTGCCCATGGGTTGCGCAGAGTCATAAACCATGTGTTCAGCAGATAGCCATTCTTTACCTAACTATCCTCTGGGTTTCCATGGCAGCTCCACGCTGATGGAGCAGAGGGAGAATTGCTCTCTTGCCTTGGGTGACTGTGGCCTCCTGCTGCGAGCCCTTCTCCCCCTCCTCCCCTTCTAACTCCTCCCTCTTCTAGCAGTTTATCATTTTTTTGTCACCTCTGTCCATTTCCTATTTCCCCTGTCATCTTGCAGGCCAAGGAGAATAAAAATTATGGAACCCATGACTGAGATCAATTGGCCTGAACAGAAACTTTGAAGTGAGAACCAAGGCTGTCACCATGTGCAACACCATTTCCTGTAAACTTCACCAACTTTAATTAGAAATACAAACTTTCAAGCCCTTCTTCTAACTCAGCAACAGCCAGTAGAAATCAGTCTGCAACTAACTGAAAATTATTGAAGATACCTTTAAAAAGCACTGGTTGGGGCTCCTCCCAGCTTCTGAACACATATTTGGCTGTGTGAGATTACAAGAGGATGTTAACTTTAGTATTGAAATCAAACATGGCTAGTGACAAATCAGCATTACACGCTTAATGACATCATGATCTGCCTATTCTGCATACTTCAGCAGGTGTTGCTAGTGCCCCACACTAACAGACTACCCAGCATGGAGCACGGGTAGCACCTGCACCAGAAGTGTGGCACAGCCACCATTTCAGACCCAAGAGAACAACTATGCTGCCAGAAATAAGGGCACTATGCAGCCAAATTTTGTGGCTAAATGTTGGTTCCTGCTTATTAATGTTTTTAGCTCCTTACATTAAAGATGGTGGGGAAAATATAGTCATGTAAACTGGCATTTGACAGATTGATCTTATGTGGGCATTCTTGGATGTGAACAGTATATTGGCACATGAAAGTAGTGACACCTTTACATTGAGAGGAAAACTGAGCCTCATATTTTTAACTCTTTTTACCTCAAGTTGGTACTTAGAGCTGGGAAACATTCACAAGTTGAATTAACTAATTATACAGTACTGCATAGTACAATTATACATAGTCCTGCTTTGTAAGAAACCCATGTAACACTACATTCAACTGAGTATTAACTTCTCAGCGAAGGGGTTTTCTTAGGACGTGCTTTGTAACAATGGAAAAGTTGCAATGGGATTGCAATCTAACCCTTGGACAAAAGCAGTTTGAGTCCATTCTGTTCCAGCCTATTATCAAGTCTGGTTTACTAAGTCCTTGGGCACCTGTTAGACCTTGTTCATACTTTCGAAAGGCATCCTGAGTTGTTTTAAATGCTTGGAGAATGTGGATGCTTGTGCCTGCATTCTCTGAACATTTAAGTGTGAACCACTGGGTGCAGCATTTGGGAAAGCAGAACCAGAGTTTGCTCCAGGACAGAAGAATTCCAGGAGCAGGCAGTGTAAATAAGGTAGTATTTGGCTGGAACCAACATTCCAGCAACAGTCTTGGATCATTAGCTGGAATATAAGTATACCTGTAGATACCTCAGTACAGTTGTGTAGTTAATTGGCCAATGAAAGCATCAATGAAAATACAGATATTAGTTGCCCACAATATTTTTGGAAAATCATTTTCACAAAAGATTGATGTGATTGTGCAGCAGATTGGTGAGAGGATGCAAGATTCAGAAAACCATTCACCTCATGGTTATTCTTGATCATAATTTCTTTGTTCAGGAACAGCCCCAGTTGAGTTTGTGCTGTTTGTAAATATACTGTGGCCCATCTACGCAACAAATCTGTACAAAGGAGGGGTCTTCCCACCATTAGGTATAATGCTTCCATGATGAGAATGTTAATACACAACATTACATTTGCAGTTAAATTGTTTTAAGCCACTTTTTTTAAAAGAAAGCAGGTCCTCCTCACACAATTATATAGAACTTTAGCTCCTGTACTTTGATTTCATATACAATTGATTTGTATCTCCTTTCCATGTTAAACCTCTTCTGAGCTCCTCTATCCTTTATCAATACCATTTCCAGGTATGACCCAGGTGACCTTGGAATTGTTAAAGCCGATAGCTTAATGAGGGCATTGAATTTCCAAACGAAAAGTGATAACAGGGAAGGATGGGGATCAGTTCCATCAGCGCTTGGCAAGATAACCAGATTCCAATTATCAGAAGATCAGCCAAGTATGTATGGATGCTTTCTCTACCCTTCGTGAGACTCATGGTGGACTTTAAGTATTAAAGCGGTGACTGGTGGAGTGCGGGGCTGGCTGTTCCATAGTGCCCAGTATATTCTGAGGGTTAGGCCTTGCTAATATATATGCGGTGAGCTGCAGGCAGCAGGTGGGTGTCGCGAGGCTGTTTTCCAGCTCCAGTGTGGGAAAAAGATAGGCTTGTGGGGAGGGGTTTTTGCAGTTAAAACTGTGAGAGCCCAGGGTGGCTGCGGCCCACATTATTCTTGTGGAACCTGGAGGTGTGCTCTTCCTCCTCACGACTTGGGTAAATTAAGCTTCAACCTGATACAAGAAGGTGCCTCCCCACCTGGTGGAAGGCCCAGGGAAATAGGGCAACATAGAATGGGGCAGAAAGATCGGCACCTCCAATTCAGCTACTGCTTAGTTTCTGCCACACAGTTGGAGCTCAAGTCTCCCCCAAATGAGAATTGGAAGTAACAATAATGCACACTATAAAATTGCACTCAAGTACCACAAAATTGGAACAGATTTTTGGTTGTGTGCATGTGTAAGAACACATAGGGGGACTTGGAGGCTGGGAGCTTTGCTCGATGTGAAATCCAAAAATAAAGTGAAATTAGCATCCCTTCATTTTTTATCCAGCCCATAAACCAGTAACTAAAACTAGTACCATTTAATAACCTGCCATACATTTTCTGCTGGTTAAAAATTGTGGCATAATTTAAGGTGCACATGTTTTGCACGGGTTTCAATATGAACTGACGAATGCATCAAATTTAAGAGATTCAGCTTCTTTCCCCAGCTAGATTTTGTTTACTTTTACATTAGTGGATAACTTTCATATTCAAATGCAGGATCCCCAGGAAGAAACCAAACCAAAAAGCAAAAGGCAAAAAGAAGACATGAGGTTGCTTTGGCAGATAATGTGAAGATAAACCTGAAGGGTTTCTACAAGTATATTAAAAGTAAAAGGATAGTAAGGGACACAATTTGTCCCCTTGAAGATCAGAATGGTCGTCTATGTGTGGAGCCTCATGAGATGGGGGAGATCTTAAACTGTTTTTTTGCATCAGTATTTACTCAGGAAACTGGCATAGTGTATAAGGAAGGAAGGGAAACAAGCAGTAGTTTCATGGAACATATAGAGATTAAAGAGGAGGAGGTTCTTGCTGCCTTACAGCGAATAAAGGTAGATAAGTCTCCCGGGCCTGACATGATATTCCCTTGGACCTTGAGGGAGACTAGTGTAGAAATTGCAGGGGCCCTGGCAGAAATATTTAAAATGTCCTTAGCCACGGGTGAGGTGCCGGAGGATTGGAGGGTAGTTCATGTTGTTCTGTTGTTTAAAAAAGAATCCAAAAGTAAACCAGGTAATTACAGGCCAGTGAGCCTGACATCAGTAGTAGGTAAATTATTGGAAGGTGTTCTGAGAGATCGGTTATATAATTATTTGGACAGCTAAGGGCTGATTAAGGATAGTCAGCATGGCTTTGTGCGTGGTAGGTCGTGTTTAACGAATCTTGTAGAGTTTTTCAAGGAGGTTACCTTTATTCAAGAAAGAAAAGGCTGTGGATGTTGTCTACATGGACTTTAGGAAGGCCTTTGACAAGGTTCCACATGGGAGGTTAGTTCAGAAGGTTCAGACAGTTGGTATCCATGGAGAGGTTATAAACTGGATTCAAAATTGGCTGTGTGGGAGAAGACAGAGAGTGGTAGTGGATGATTGTTTCTTAGACTGGATGTCTGTGACTAGTGGTGTGCCTCAGGGATCTGTGCTGGGACCATTGTTGTTTGTTGTCTATATCAATGATTTGGATGATAATGTGGTGAACTGGATCAGCAAGTATGCTGATGACACTAAGATTGGAGGCATTGTGGACAGCGAGGAAGGCTTTCAAAGTTTGCAGAGAGATCTGGACCAACTGGAAAAATGGGCCAGAAAATGGCAGATGGAATTTAATGCGGAAAAGTGTGAGGTGTTACATTTTGGAAGGTCAAACAAAGGTAGGACATACACAGTAAATGGTAGGGCACTGAGGAGTGCAGAGGAACAAAGGGATCTGGGAGTTCAGATACATAGTTCCCTGAAAGTGGCGTCACAGGTAGACAAGGTTGTAAAGAAAGCTTTTGGCATACTGGCCTTCATAAATCAAAGTATTGAGTATAGGAGTTGGGATGTTATGGTGAGGTTGTATAAGACATTGGTGAGGCCAACTTTGGAGTATTGTGTGCAGTTCTGGTTGCCTAACTACAGGAAGGATATCAGTAAGATTGAGAGAGTGCAGAGAAGATTTACTAGGATGTTGCCGGGTCTTAAGGAGTTGAGTTACAGAGAAAGATTAAACACGTTAGGACTTTATTCCTTGGAGCATAGAAGAATGAGGGGAGATATGATAGAAGTTTACAAAATTATGAGGGGTATAGACAGAGTAAATGTGAGTAGGTTCTTTCCACTTAGATTAGGAGAAATAAACACGAGAGGACATGGCTTTAGGGTAAAAGGGGAAAGGTTTAGGGGCAACATTAGGGGGAACTTCTTCACTCAGAGAGTGGTGAGAGTGTGGAAAGAGCTACCATCTGACGTGGTAAGTGCAGGCTCACTCTTAAGTCTTAAGAATAAATTAGATAGATACATGGATGGGAGAAGTCTGGAGGGTTATGGACTAGGTGCAGGTCAATGGGACTAGCGGAATAATATTTCGTCACAGACTAGAAGGGCCAAATGGCCTGTTTTTTTCTGTGCTGTAGTGTTCTATGGTTCTATGGTTCAAAGCAGACGTGGAGAGAAATCTGACATTGGACATAGAAAACTGGTTAAAGGAAAAGTTTAGGGAGGGTTTCAAGTGTATGCTGGCTGATTTCTATTACTATGACCAAGGCAATTCTGGAAAGGTAACAGTGTCCTTCAGACCTATTGATATTAAATGTTCATAAAGCTGCACTGATTGCTCAAAGTTACATTCTATTCTCAGGCGGTTTTCAACCTCTGTTTGCGTTTGTCTGTTCTAGTCAGAAGGAATTATGTGCGTCAGTATGGAGCAGGAGGAGCTGAAAAGCCTCAATATTCCAGTGTGCAAAACAAGTTTGCCTTTGTCCAGGCTCCTATTCAGTTCTTTGGGGAATGTGCCAACTTTCAAGTAACATTTGGAACAGACTGTAGACTTAATAGAGTAACTGCATAGAGTTATATGGTGGAGACAATTAAGGGGCACTATCTTCATAATAGTGTTAGGTAAACAATTTTTTATTTTCTTGAAAGCATACAGCATGCGTTGGAACTTATTGTCATATGATTTGTGTGTGATATGATTTTTTTTATAAAGACAGTGTATTTTTGCTATTTGAAGAAAGTCCAATTTTGAAAAGAGAATATTTATATTACCAAATTAAGGGACAGAGTGACACAATGGAAACTGGGCTGGAATCCAGCCTAGACTGAAGGGATACAGTTTTAACAGTAAATAATTCCGTGGAGCCTTGACTCAGTTCCCAGTATAATTAATCCACAATGTAAATACACTTCCAGATATTAAACACCAATTTAATGATTCAGCTTTGACAGTCCACAAAGTCAATGAGTCTGGTGAGTGGAGTAGTGGCAATTTTTTATATTCGTTTTGGGATGTGGCCATCGATGGCTAGGTCAGTATTTATTGCCCATCCTTAATTGCCCTCGAGAAGGTGGTGGTGCGCTGCCTTCTCGAACTGCTCCAGTCCATGTGGTGTTAGTCCACAGTGCAGGGAGTTTCAGGATTTTGACCCAGCAACACTGAAGGAATGGTGATGTAGTTCCAAAAAGGTGTGTGACTTGGAGTGGTGTTCCCATGCATCTGCTGCCTATGCCCTTCTAGGTGGTAGTGGTCACGGGTTTGGAAGGTGCTGTCAAAGGAGCCTTGGTGAGTTGCTGTAGTGGTGCTATTAATGTCCTTTGCAAAAACTTGGGGTGAGGGTGCATGCCAGCACACTGGAGGGAAGCATCTGTGTCGTGTCTGATCCATTGTCTAATTTATTTTAGAGAAATGCATGCTGTCAAAGGCATTGTTCTCAGTAATATTAGAAAAGTGGAATTTAAGTCTTTTCAAAAAGTGAACTGCATCAAAATAATGACCTCTATTTGGGGGTTTCTTTAGAGTTAAATACTAGAATAGAAGTTATGTCCAAAAGTTAATGGGGTAATTTTAACCAAACTTGTCTAGTGGAAAATTAACAGGATTGGATTGGGTGCTCATTTTACACTCTGCCTGATTTGACTTTTCATTAAAGTCAGCTGGTAACATTTTAAAATATTTTTCATTTAGTGAATGCAAATGCCCAAAGTTAAGTGATAGCCACCTAATTTGCTGAGTTTAAGGTGATTAGTACACCAATTAGTCTGTAAAGCGGACACTCCTCGGTAATGTGCAGCATGGTTTGTGTATTTCCACAAGTCCATAAGGGGTTTGTACTGAGGCCCCTGTGGTGGAGGCTGACTGTACAGGGGCCCTGGCCTGTCCAGAACCTATTTAGCAAGGGCCACAGCCTGCCATTCAACAGATGGGGTTTGTCACAAGCAACTTGTTCATGGCTTCCCATGTTTCCCATTCCTTGATCCAAAGGATATCTACTGGTAGATCTTGCTCAGGAAGGTTGCTCCATATGGGGTGCTGAGATGGAAGGTGGGCAGCAGCTGGGTTGAACAGGTCATCATGGAGTAGTAAGTGAGGTGCAGCATGGATGGTTTCAGCCAGCTTGTGGGTTTTCGTCAGTCGGCTGATATGTGGCAGAGTGATGTGTGTGAGGACAGGAAGCCAGGGGAGAGGTGTTGAACAGAGAGTTCCAGTTATGATGCACATTGTTGCATTCAATTGTGTCAACAAGGTGTATGTGTGATGACCTTCGCCAGACAGTTGCAGAGCACTCTGCTGCAGAGCATGATAGGGCAAGCTTAAAATACTTAACCATTTATACAATAACTAAAAATGTGAAAGGGCAGGGGTGAATACTAACACAATGGCAAACTGTATATTACAGGATAAATGTTGATATCAACTGGTTTGAGGTGTAAACATATTGTCAGTCACCTTGGTAAGTCCATTCACCAATTAACAAAAGTAAGAATTTACCTTGTGCTAAAAGAGTGTCAGCACCAAAACCTAGCTAAACCACTTCTGGGATTTTACTTTACATGAAGATAACCAGAGAAAACTTCTTACATGTTCTGAAAAAGTACAACCTTTGACTTAAAGGAGACCAGCTAAATACTTTCCTTGCACGTTGTGGTCTTCAAGAAGATGTAGCAAATATAAGCTACATGGAATTTCTTCACAATTTTCAAGATAGAAGTGGAAGCGGAGTTCCTCACAGAATTATAACTGATGAAAATCACAGGTGAGTAGCTGACGATGAAGCCAAACAGCAGTAGGTATTTTGTTTTTGAAGTATTTCTCTGCTTAGTACCTGTGGTAGAGAACTGGTGCTACAGGAATTGTTCAGACTATAGAAATAATGCAGTGTATGTTTGCTGTAAAATTATTTCAGGATGAATTCTGTCTTTAATGTTTTTAATAGTTCTTCATTGTCCTGCACAGATTTAACAAAGTCAGAAGCTTTGGTTCTCAATCTTCAGTGACTGCTTTGGAGGCAAAACTAATGGAACTGTTGCATAATGAGTTTCTTTCTCTTTTAGGAAATTTCCAGTAAGTGATATATTCAATTTTATGTGCCTGATAATTATCGTGAACTGATAATAAAGAAAAAAAATGTTGTACTTAGAACATGAATTAGTAACTTTTGAAGTATAATCAATGTTGTTATAGGCAAATACTGCAGGCAGGAGGCACCCTTTGGGTGAGACTTTACTGCCCCTCAGGTGCTGGGCATAGAATTGTGTTGGGGGGGGGGTGCCCAGTGAAATGCCAGGGAACCATGTTGGGACAGCTCTTCAATGCAGTGATGTTACTGGGGAAGTTTCCCAGTAGCAGGAACAGCAGCGGCAGGACTGCTCTCTGACCAGAAGTGGGCAACCAATTTAGCCTATTAAAGGCCCAGGGCTGACTTACTGGGCTAGCAGCATTTAGCTGGCAGCAGGACAGAGTGGCCCTCTTCCACATGCGAAGGCCAATAGTTGCATGGTGGCGGCCTCTCTGCAGCCTCTCAATGGGGGAGGCACCAATGCCTAAGCAAGGAGGGTGCCACTGGCAGCAATGGCATCCCCAACTCCATTACCAGGGGAGTTTCCTCAATGAATGCCGTGGACTGCTTGCTTGACCCCAGCAGAAAAATTAAGTGTTTTCCTCCCCTATAACTGAACCTCAGAATGGAGGCCTCCTCTCATTCTCCTTGCAAACTCAGCAGAGGGACCTCGCAGTGGCACTGAAGAGCTGCCGGTCATCTGATTGGACAGGTTAGTGCAACATTTCAACCAACAGATGGAATCCTCTGACAATGCAACACCCCATTAATTCTGCGCTGAATTGTAAGTCTATATTACAGTCTTCTGACTCAACAAGAACTTACATTTATAAAGTGCATATAAAACATTGCAAAACGTCCCAAAGCATTTAGCAAGGACAATAACATTTTTGCCATTCTTGACACCGAGCCATGATCAGGAATGCTGACCAAAAGCTTGGATGAAAGCAGTATGCTTTTAGGATCATTCTAAAAGAGGAAGCGAGGCAGAGAGAATGGAAGATGGGAAATCAGCCAGGAGAGAATTGGATTAGTCATCTCTGGATGTAACAAAAGTGTAAATGACGATTTCATCAGTAGATGAGTTGAGGAAAGGTCAGCGGCTGAGTAATGTGATGTCATAAATCTGCACAATGTCACATACATTACATGTACATTCATTAGAAGCATATGCAACATGTAGCATTATAAATAGATATCACTTTGCTATTATCTTGATTTGCAGTAAAATTGACAAGCAGAAATGAGATGTGATCAGCCAACAAGACTTTTGGACAATCCTAAAAAGCAGGTACATTTTTTCAATTCTCGCATGGATGGTTTACAGTTTTTGTAAGATTATAGACAATACAGGCAAACATTTGTGATGCTAAGTTGGCAGTAATATATATAATAATGTGGAATTTTGTTTTCCGTAAACTTTATGGAAAGGGATCTATACATGCAATGGCCCTGCCCACTGCCAGTTTTAATGGAGATGGAACAGAGGACCCATTTCCAGAAGGCGAATTGCGCATTTAAATATCTTACAGATGTTGCATGCCTCAGACTTTTCTCTCTGTTCCAGCATTAATGCTGACTGGCCATTTCCTTGAGCTGGGACCAAGAAGGACATGGTGGGGGGCTGGTTAGGGAATAGATTGAGGGATGTGGATGACATCGGGAGGACACTGGATCTTGGTGGTATTGCGGGTGTTGAATTGCAGGCCTACGTGAACCGCAGATCTCACCACCTTCCTGCAAATATCAGGGCCAATGAGTCAGGATTATCTCAAAACAATTTATAGGCCAAAGCCTACAGTTTAAAATAATACCCATGAACTCATTTATTGTAGCCTCACTCTGAGCCCATAGGACAGTTAATTTGAAAAACATATAGGCCCCTCAAGGATTTGGGGGCTAGTACATTTTTCTAAAAAAAAGGAGGGCAGATGTAACAGTATAAATAGCCAATCTTCAGACACATGAGAATGCACTGCTCAAAAATGAGATCTAATGTGTGCTGCATCCTTCATCCTAATTACACAACAGTTTGAGAGCCATTAATGAGGGCATTGCTGAGCTGGTTTGGAAGAATGAATGAAGGAATCAAGCAGTAAAGAAGCTTCTGCATCTGTGAATAATAGTCATCCTTGTAATAATAAGAAAGTAAAACAGTTTGAAGTAAAATATTCCTATCTTCTTTGATTTTTTTTCTTAAAACGCAATTTGATTCTGAGGAAATTGTTTTGATTTAACATATTGTATGCACAATTTCTAAAACCAGCAATCTGCTTCAATTAGACGCAGGTTCTCATTACAATTGCTAGCGCCATTTTGCTGATAGAAATTACATCCAGAACAATTTTAGAAGTTCAAATGAAAAAAGTTTAACAAGAAAGTCATCTACTGCATCAGTGTTTTAGAGAAATAATTCCTTGTTTGATATTGGTATATTTTGATAGTTGTCTTTCTTTTTATATTTATTGTCCAGATTGTTAAGCTGTTTTTATTCATCATCAGGTAAACTACCCTATCTCTCCTCCTTTGATTGAGTCAGAGTACCAGGTGGCTGTGGGATAGTGTGACAATAACATGCACAGGATCTTATGAAAAAAGGAGGAATTCTTGAGAAGATTAGGAAAATCCTCACACAGAAAAAAATATAACCCTCAAGGTTATATATATATTTTTGATTTCTAGGATGGTACATAATGAGCTTCCCATTCTAGAAACGGACATGCTCTTTGAGCATATTAAGGATTGCCGGATGAAATTTTCTACATTATGTTGAAGCAAAAAAAAAGACTTTTATGCGTAAGCCAAAACTGTTCTGAAATGTTGTAAACTAGGTCAACAGAGAATGTGCTAATTATTTTGACACATTTTCTTAGTGCACAGGTAGGAGAAGTACTCCAGTGGAGTTGGTATTCTGCACTACATAGTGACACATTGTGCTTGTAAACTAATTTCTTTGTTTGCAATATTCTTCTGAATTTAACTTTTTCTAAAGAAGATGAAATTGCACCTTGTGTTTAATATTGCCTAGTTATTTTCTGGGTTTTTTCTTGTTTACCCTGCAAGATTTGGCATTAACATGTCTGATGAAGAAGTGAATTACCCGAAGGACCGGATACCACTTGACGCCCAAGGCAATGTAAAATACCTCGAGTTCATGTCCATGTTTGACAGTTAGTAAGTAGCTCTTTATTATAGGTCAGATGCATTCCAATTTGAGGCCAAAGGTGTATGATGAAAAAAACAAACACCCTCAGATAATGTGGTTCCTAACAGCTATCAATCAATTCTTCTATCAAAGACCTGCCTAGCTCTAATTTGACAAGGATGAATAAGTCACTGAGATTGTAACATTAATTGGCATTCATAATCATTTTATGGCATCACACATATGGATATTCATAAAATAGATGTTTTCCTTGTTATGGAGATGCTCACCATCTCTATTGGTGGCTAGGTATATAAAGTGTGCATTCCAAGAGATTGGAGAACAGAATAATGCAATAAAGTTGCCTTTTCATTCACTACAGCTGCTTTGATGAATGAAAGAGTGATATAATCACCTGGATTTTGTGGTAAATGGCCATGGAATGACACTCACCATTCAGAATATTTACAGACTTTACAGAAAGAAAGACAGGATTAGAGAAAGAGATATAAAATAGAACAAGAGAATAAAGACAAATGTTTTCATTTTTAATCTTCATTAACTCTCCAACAATAATTAAAATCTGAAGGGAAGAGACTCCACAGTTATCAAATTAAAAATTTAATCCCAGAGAGGTTGTTCAGAGGTAAGTGAAACTTGTCATTCCATTAAAAAAATCACTTATACCTGAATAGTCTAGCCCAAAATGTTTCTTGGGTGTTTAGTGGGTGTATGCAGCAACATCTTGCCCCTGCATAGATTTCAACATCATGGGCAGAGTTTTCTGCCTGTCGGATGGGCGGGCCCGACCCAACCTCGGGTGGGCGGGGAGCCGATCCCCACCAGTGAAGTGGGCCCCACCTCCATTTTACGTGGGTGGGCCAATTAAAAGCAAGAGTGCGCTCTTTCGCGCATGCTCACAAAAGAGAGCACATCTCCCTGAGGCTAAGTGCTGCTTCAGGGAGATCGCTTTCACTTTGAAAAATATTAAAAAACAGAAAAAAAATGTCCTAACATGTCCCTCTCATGTGACAATGTCACATGAGATGGGACATGTTCATAATTTGCAGAACAACTTTATTAAAATTTTTAAAACCCTGCATGAAACCTCATCCCGCCGCTGGATGAGGTTTCATATTTTTCCTATTGCCTGCCAGGGCTCCTGGCCTGCTCGCCAACCTTAAGGTTGGATGGGCAGGTCCTTTAATTGGTTAAATGATCCTGTCAATGGCCTCAATTGACTATTGGCAGGACGGCGGGCCCGCAGCTGATTTTGCTGTGTCCCTGCCTTCCTGAAGATTTAAATGGGGCGGGATGACGTCAGGGATTCCGCCTGACATCATCCTGCATCATTTTATGCGTCGGCGTATGGGCCCTACCCCCTGCTCGCTGACGGCAAAATTCTGCCCCATGTCTACTGGCGAGGTTCCAGTTTAGTGCAGCTTGTGTAGGATTGGGGTCTTTGGCAGCAACTAAAGGATTTCTTTGTTTAACTGTGCACGTGTGGACATCAGAAGTTGTTTTCCAATTTACTTCATAATAATGGTGAGCACTATTAGCCTTACTGTTATTCTTACCACAAAATCCAAGCAACTTTCATCCTAAGAAAACTAACAAAAACTTGAAAACTTTACATCAAATATAATCTCTGTAGACATTGGATCTCAGAGTAATTATAGTTTAATATGCTGGATGGAAATAACTGACATCAAATCTGCAACTGGCAAAAAAAATTAAAATTAGCAGTCATTTTGTACAATGCCTCATTATTCATCTTATTGCAGATGAACTGCATTTTAAACCAGAAATCCAAAGCTTTAACCCATACTATATAAAATTGATTTAGTCACAAATAATAAAAATACTATTATATGAATGCAAAATAGACAAAACTAGAGTATGATATGTTTAATAACAAAATGTCATACAAGTTGTTTTATAATATGACAAAGGTAAATGTCTGCAGGACAATGACGTAGCACTTAGCTTAATAAGTGCAAGTGACCTTCCTTGGATGGAGTCTGACATACTCATTCTTTTTATGAGGTGTTGTCAAACTCATCTGATGAAGAGTCATTCGGACTCGAAACGTTAACTGTGTTCCTCTCTGCAGATGCTGTCAGACCTGCTGAGTTTTTCCAGCTATTTTTGTCTTTGTTTCAGATTTCCAGCATTCGCAGTATCATCATGATAGAAATTCTTTTTAGCAATTAGCCGGTTTCAAGTTTCTACCATTACGGAACATTTTATTCTACAGTTGTACAGATGAGGAGCCCTGCCACCATTTGGCTGAATAATGAATTACATTCTGTAAAATTGATAGCCATGTCTCATAACCAAGAAAGAGAGATTTCTTAATATTAATATTACCACTAGTTACTGATTTGAAGCTTTACTTCTTACCTTAGATATTAATAGAATAAATTGAGAATTAAAGAGCAGAATTATAAGCAAGACTGTGCTATCCCAGAATAGTTTAATACATTACTAACAGCTTCTATTTTGTAACATTTTAAAATATCCTTAAATATGATTGATCCTTGTTTTCAAACCTCTCCATGGTCTGATCCTTCCCTATATCTGTCATTTCCTCTATCTTCACAATCCTCTGAGATATCTGCACTCATCTAATTCTGGTGAAAGGATTTTTTTTTAACAAGAACAACAGACCAGTGTCCCACTGTGACCCGTTTTAATGCTTTTAAACTGACATGACCCCAGTGTGAGGGTTGGGAGTGGCGAGTTGAGAGTGGTGGGGTGGGGGGAGGAGGTGCGCTGGTGGTGGGTGGAGGAGGGTGAGGCTTCAGGAGAGGGACGCCGAGATGGGTGGAAGCGATTGAGGGAGCAGGAGAAATGGCAAGTGGGCCACAGGGAAGACCTGTGGCCCGAGGGCAGCATAGTGCACACTGCTGGATCAAACTTAAGGCAGCAAAACAGAGGGCACCTCCAGCAGATGTCGCCATAACCAGCCGGACTCTTGCCACGGCGCATGCTGGGGAGTTATACTTCTACCAAAGTGACCCATTACAAGAGTTCCATTAGACCGTCCTACAGCTACCATTACAATCTCGGGCCTTGCAACCCCAAAACCTCATCCATGCCCCACTGGGGGGAGGGGACGGGGTCACAATCCAAGGTTTGGAAACCTCGGCAATAGAGAATATAATTATGCGTGGAATGCTGGGTCCTGGTCCATTTCGAGTTATAAACCGTGAATAGTATCCCACTAGTCGCAAGATAGCCCTATGACAATTGAGTTTGTGAATGTATATTTGGCCTGAATTTTTAGCTCGTCAGGTGGGCATATGCCCGACCCAAATGAGTGTAAAATGATGCGTGATGACATTGGGCAAGGCGTCCCGACATCATTGCACACGCACGCAATATGTTGGTCAGCAGCAAGCCCGCTGACAATTAACAGGTCCATTAAGGACATTAAAGTCACAATTGAGTTAAATTTTTTGCTGCCACCCAACCTTACAGTTGGCGGGCAGGCAGAAAAGCCAAGTGGCCTTTGGATTTTTTAGGAAACCTCATCCACGAGCGGAATGACGTTTCCATCAGCTATTAAAAATTAAATAAAAATTTAAATATTTCATTAATAACATGTTCCTGCTCGTGTGACAGAATCACATGAGGGGACATGTTTTTTTAACAATTTAAAATTTCTTATTTTTAATTCTTAAATTCTTCATCTCCCAGAGGCAGCTCTGTCCACCCGCCCCCACCCCCCCGCCAGAGGCAGCTCTGTCCCCCGCCGCCCCCCCACCGACCCCCCCCCCCCCCCGGCCAGAGGCATCACTGAGCACTGCAGTGCGCGTTTCACGCTGAGTGGACTTTAATTGGCCCACCAGCGTGAAATCACGGTCGGCCCCCGATTGCGGGCAGCGGTCGGCTTCCCGACCGCTCCCACCTACCCCCGTCGAGCCCGCCCGACAAGGGCAAAACCCTGACCTTTTGCACAGACTGGTGGATCTCCACAAAGAACCAGGCCTGCAACATTTACTGAATTTCAACATTCCATAAATCCATTTTAGTCTGCAGAGTCTAAATTAAAAAGAAATACAAGTTCAGATCTAGTTTGTTTTCAATAATATTTTAATTTAAGCACTGTTGGTTTATTGACCAAATGTATTCACTGTTCAGATATGCTCATCATGATTGTTAACATATAGATTATAGGAAAACTGTCTCGCAGATTTCAATCTATGTCATCACAGAATCACTGAATTGTTATAGTGCAGAACGAGGCCATTCAGTCCATCATGTCTGTAGTGGCTCTCTGAGCATTTTAACTTAGTGCCAATCTCTTTCACCAGATGTCACCAGATTTTCCTTTTCCAAGTGTGAAGAGTCATTAAATTCCTGTGCATCATTCCTATCTCCTATAATAGGATGGCTCACTCGCCATACTATAGAATAATTGGTAGATACAGAAATCAGTCTAAATGTGTATTTTAATTGTTACCACTCTCACACACCAAGGCCGCGATTTTATGAGGAGGCGGTGGCCAAGCCCAGCATCTAGCCGGCCCCGGAAGCCATATCTTAATTTCACAACGGTTGGGCAATTAGTTGCCTGAGGTCATGCTTTGTCATGTTTACAGTTTTTACGATAAGCTGAATGAATTAGAGTGGAATTTTGTCATTACTAGTCATTACTACTTTGTGGATAGTGATAAATTATATAGGGTGATATGAGAGCCACTGCTCATAACACAATTTAACTCATTTAGATGGCTATCATAACTCACTGATTACTTCACCACTCCTGAGTTGTTAGGTCTTTCCTTTAGTATTTTATTGTCCTCATTGTATATATTTTTCTTTGATTAGTCCATCGTGCAAACTTCCTGAAGAGCTCAGCTGGTTAAGGCACTGATTAGCTGCAAAACTTGAAACTGTTCAATCTCTAGTCTGTACTGAGTTATCTACTTTCATCCTGATTGATGGTACATCTGCTACAAGTATTCTTAGCTAACCTGGGATAGGAGTGGAATATTAATATGGTTTCCCAATCCTGACTGCTATTCAGCAACCTTTGATGTAAGTGCACGAGTGCCCCCTACTGTCTGCTAACATTAAGTTTAGCCTTTGTTTGGGACACCTGATACCATTAGCGCTGTTTCACTGCAGGAGGTAATAGTCTCAGGAAAGGATGAAAACTGATAGGGAGAAAACGACAAACAGAAATAATTCTGATTCCAAGATTAGTAAGAATATTATATAAATGTATATAATTATCACTAATATTTAAAATGCAGTAACAGATCAAGTACTAAGTGACATTTGTCTTGATTGCTTAATAGTAAAGGTGCAAAAAGTCTTTTGTGTGACAAGTCTGTCAGCAATGAACATTCAACAAACAAAGAGCATAATTTAGACAGACCAACAGATCAGGTAAAGATTTATAGCCGTTGTTTTCTGTCTGAAATGTTTGTATTTGATGTGATGTACCAGTTTTTCTTATTATCTTCTTCAGATAGAAGGACTTGGGTGGAGTCAGAGCTTATTTGACATGTTTATTATGACTGATAGGCCAGTATCCAAGTTAATTTATTAGTTAGGTAAGATCCATAAACTATTAATGGGTGGAAGTTTATAGGGGATCTGCACACAATTTTCCAGTATGCGGTCCTGTTGAATGAAGGTGTGCAGTAGGAATGTGCCTTCAGAAAATTGACTGAGGTTGAGAGTTATTGAAGAGAAGTGATAATATCAAATTAAGTGAAATATTGTTAGCTATTTAATCTGCTAATCTACTTAGTTTTGCTTGAAGTTTTCAGTCAGTTTGAGAAATCTTGAGCATGCATTGATAAAATACTTTATTTCTGATGCACATCCTAAAACTAGGTTGGACTGTTCCTATGACAATGCCAACCTCAGTATTTAAGGCAAAAGGTTAATGACTGGTTAATGGGAAGTGTGGGCTGTTAATTGTATCAATTGTGGTTAAGTATCTACAGCTGGGCAGCATTGATTGGTTACTTGAACAATATAAAGGGATACCTACTGGCAGAGGGGGTGAGTCAAGCTAGGAGGTACATACTCTGTGAATAAATCTATACCAAGTAAAGTTTGGCTCTGGTTTCTTCCTTCACCCACTGGCTATCAAGAAGAGAACACATGCTTTCCAATGGAAGCTGATTTTGGCAGCATATGAATAAAGAGTGTTGGATGTAACAATATTTCACCATGTTATTTCACTGTCACTTATAAATCACTTATTTCATTCTAGATCTCAAATATTATACAGGATCTTGTGAAGAAATGGTAGAACAAAGCTTTAATAAACTTGATAAAATGAACACCGGACGATTTTCTCCTGAGTCAATGTATCAGCTACTGAAGCAGTTAAGGAAATGTTTCCTGCTTTTCCTATTAAAATTAATGGAATTGCAATTCATAGTTACAAAGAGTATTTTTTTCCACTTGTAAATTGCTCACATTGTCTGTATTGTTTTACACAGATTTGACATTCACCCAATAATCACTAGAGATGAAGTCAGAAAATTCTGGAGCACTTTAATTACCAGTCATGATAACACTTTGGATTTCTATGAATTTGTTTGACACTTTGGATTCTCACCTAAATCAGCTTGTTATCCAAATGCAGAAATATATCCACCAGTTAAGGGTGACAGTGACTTTCTGATTTGATCTAGAAAGCTAAACTGTAACATGGACATCATTGAGGATAATCTGCAAGCTAAGGTTGAGTAATAATTCAGTTAAGAAATTGATATACATTACATCCAGAATCAGTGTACAACATTTTTATTTATCAATTACATTTGATATAGGTCCAGCATAAGAGGTAGGACAAAATAGACATAGTACAAGATGGGGTGATGTATCCTATTTTTATTGTTTAGCTAACTACATCTCCCTTTTTATAATGAAGCATCACCTTTTGCTGAAAATCATATTTTAGATTTAATCTCTATGATATCAGTTTGTTAGTGTTTTCACCTCTAGGCCAGAAACTTGTGAGTTTGAATGCCTCTGCTCAAAGACTTAAGTTCGTGAAGCTTAGATTTCCAGAAGGCATTTGATAAGTGCCACATCAAAGGTTATTGTGGAAAATAAAAGCTCGTGGTGTAGGGGGTAATATATTGGCATGGCTAGAAGATTGGCAAGCTAACAGGAAACAGAGGGTTGCCATAAATGGGTCTTTTTCTGGTTGGCGGGATGTGATGAATGGTGTGTCACAGGGATCAGTGTTGGGGCCTCAACTTTTTACAATTTATGTAATGACTTGGATGAAGGGGCTGAGGGAATGGTTGCTAAATTTGCTGACAACACAAAGATAGATAGGAAAGTAAATTGTGAAGAGGACATAAGGAGGCTACAAAGAGACATAGATAGGTTAAGTGAGTGGGCAAAGACCTGGCAAATAGAGTAAAATGTGGGCAAATGTGAAATTGTCCATTTTGGTAGGAAGAATAAAAAAAAAGCATATTACCTAAATAGTGAGAGATTGTAGAGGTCTGAGATTCAGTGGATCTGGGTGCCAGTGCATGAATCACAAAAGGTTAGTTTGCAGATACAGCAAGTAATTAAAAAAATTAATAAAATGTTGTCATTTGTTGTGAGAGTAATTGAATATATTGAAAATAGAAACAGGAGTAGGTCATTTGGCCCTTTGAGCCTGCTGTGCCATTCAGTATGATCATGGCTGATCCCCTATCTCAAAGCCATACTCTCACTCTCTCCCCATACCTTTAGAGTCTAGAAACCTATCTATTTCCTCCTTAAATATATTCAGTGACTTGGCCTCCAAAGCCTTCTGTGGTAGAGAATTCCACAGATTCACCACCCTCTGAGTGAAAAAGTTTCTCCTTATCTCAGTCCTAAATGGCCTAACCCGTATCCTGAGATTGTGACCCCTTCTTCTAGAGCCCCCAACCAGAGGAAACATCATCCCTGCATCCTGTCTGTCCAGCCCTGTCAGAATTTTATATATTCCATTGAGATCCCACCCATTCTTCTAAACTCCAGTGAATACAGGCCTAGTCGGCCCAATCTCTTCTCATACGACAATCCTGCCATCCCAGAAAACAGTTTGGTGAACCTTCACTGCACTCCCTCTACGGCAAGTATATTCTTTCTTTCTAGCGAATACCTCTGTGAGGATATTGGTCCTGCTCCTGCTGGGGTGCAACCCATCTAGCTTGTACAGGTCCCATCTTCCCAGAATCAGTCCCGATGCCTCAGGAATCTAAATCCCTCCCCCCTACACCATCTCTCCAGCCACACATTCATCCAGTCTATTCTCCTATTCCTGATCTCACTAGCATGTGGCGCTGGGAGTAATCCTAAGGCTACTACCTTTGAGGTCCTGCTCTGTAGATTTATTTCCTATCTCCCTATATTCTGCTCACAGGACCTCATCGCTCTTTTTACCTATGTCGCTAGTACCAATTTGGACCATGACCTCTGGCTGTTCACCTCCCCCTTCAGAATGTCCTGCAGCCGCTCAGTATCATCCTTGACCCTGGCACCAGGGAGGCAATATCTGATGTCACATCTGAGGACAGAAACATCTACCTGTTTCCCTTATGATAGAACCCCCTATCACTATTGCTCTCCCACTCTTTTCTCCCCATCCCGTGCAGCTGAGCCACTCATGAAGCTATGGACTTGGCTCTCACTGCATTCCCCTGAGAAACCATCTCTCCCAGTAGTATCCAAAATGGAAAATCTGTTAGAGACAGAGATTGACCCAGGGGACTCCGCTACTTGCCTAGTGCTTTTACTCTGTCTGGTGGTCACCCATTCCCTTTCTTCCTGTGCACTCTTCACCTGGAGTGTGACCACCTCACTGTATATGCCTTACAATGAAGCTCTCAGCCTTGCAGATGCTCCATAACAACTCCAGCCGCTGTTCCAGACCCGAAAGGCAGATTTCAAGTAGCTGCAGCTGGAGACACTTCCTGCACAAAAGGAGCATTCCACGTGACGAGCTGCCCTGCCATAAATTATTCCCTTTACTTTTACTTTCTCTAGTTTAGAGAATATTAAGGACAGTAGAAATACTCACCAAATCCTAATTACCAAGGCCTCTGCTCTTCCTTCTGAGGAACAATAGAATATGAAAGGATGACCTCCTTCCCCTTTCAGCAAACTCATTCACTCACTCACTGTCTCACCAAACTCCAACTGAAGCATCCAAATGTAGCCCAAGACAGCACTCAGTGCAGTGAGGAGGTTATGCTTCAGTTGTACAGGGCACTGTGAGATCACATCTGGAGTACTGTGTACAGTATTGGTCTCCCTATTTAAGGAAAGATGTAAATGCGGTAGAAGCAGTTCAGAGAAGATTTACTAGGCTAATACCAGGAATGGGTGGGTTGTCTTATGTGGAAAGGTTGGACATTGGACATGTTAGGCTTGTATCCACTGGAGTTTAGAAGAGTAAGAGGTAACTTGATTGAAATCTTTAAGATTAAGGTCTCAACAGAGTGGATGTGGAAAAGATGTTTCCTCTTGCGGGAGAAACTAGAAATAGGGGGTCATGGTTTAAAAATAAGAGGTCGCTCATTAAAACTAAGATGTACAGAAAATTTTTCTGTCAAAGGGTCACGAGTTTTTCAAAGTCTCTCCTTCAAACGGCAGTGGAAGCAGTGTCTCTGAATATTTTAAAGGCAGAGCTAGATAGATTCTTGATTAACAAGGGGATGAAAGGTGATGGGGAGCAGTCTACTGTCAGATCAGCCATGATCTCATTGAATGGCAGAGATCCTAGTTTGTATGTATGTATGACAATAATGCAATACTAGAGTGTTGCATTGATGGAATTGGCAATGAGGTGTGAAACCAAGGCCCTATCCCTGTTATATCAGTTGTTCTAAGTGCATGTAAGGCAGTCTTTGGCACTATTCTCGTCAAAGTAGAACAAAGAGTTTCCCCTGGTATTGTGGCCAACATGACATGCTCATAATACAAAACAGATTCATGGGTTGCTTATTCATTTGTTGTTTGTGGGATATCATTGCACCTCAATAGAAATTCATTGTGCAAAGTGCTTTGGGATATTTTTAAAAGGTCCAATTAAATGTAAATATTATTGCACATGGCTAAAGTATGGGGCAATCTATAAATTATGTATGCATAAAATTTGTCTTTGATTCTCTCCTTTGATGCCAATTGTATGCTTAGCCAAACTTCCCGCCTTCAGGATCTTAAACACAGCTTTATCTGTAGCTGATTCCATGTGCTGTATAATTATGTGTGGTCCCTGGAGCTGCCCAGACTGATACGGTGGAGTGGATTTCAGGGCTCCCCACCTGGCACAAGCACATCAGTAGTGCCCCAAAGATGATGGCTAATGACACTGCTCTGTTCCCACTGTTGCCTTAAAAATTTACTCCCTTCATGACTCTAGTGTGTACCATCTACAAGATTCAATGCAGCAACTTGCCAAAGCTTCTTTGACAGTACCTTACAAAGCCCCAACTTGTACCACCTAGATGAATAAAGGTAGGAGGCACATGCAAGTGCCCCTTCAAATCACACACTATCCTGATTTGGAAATATATCGCTGTTCCTTCATTGTCGCTAGATCAAAACGCTGGTACACTTCTCTCTCTCTCTCTCCCAACCCCCCTCCACCACCCTCCCCCCTCCCCCATCCGCCAAGAGCTCTGTGCATGTACTACACCGCATGGACTGCAGTTCAAGAAGGCTGCTCACCGTGACCTTCTCCAGCGCAATATATGCTGGCTTTTTAAAAATTCTTACATAGGATGTGGGCGTCCTTGGTTAGGCCAGCCTTCTTTTATTACCCATACCTAACTGCCCTTGAGAAGGAGCTGCGGTCCATGTGTTGTAGATACACCCACAGAGCTGTTAGGGAGGGAGTTTAAGGATTTTGACCCAGCAACAGTGAAGAAACAACGCTACATTTCCAAGTCAGGATGGTGTGTGACTTGGAGTGGTGTTTCCATGCATCGGCTGCCGTTGTCCTTCTAGGGGGTAGATGTCACGAGTTTTGGAAGGCCCTGTCAAAGGAGCCTTGGTGAACTGCTGATTCATACAGGGCTATGGACAGGGAGTGGGGCAGTGGGATTAGTTCGAGAATGATACAGGGCTATGGGGAGAGAGCGAGGCAGTGGGATTAGTTTGGAATTGATACAGGGCTATGGAGGGTGAGTGGGGCAGTGGGCTTAGTTTGGGATAAATACAGGGCTATGGGGAGAGAGTGGGGCAGTGGGATTAGTTTGGTATTGATACAGGGCAATGGGGAGAGAGCGGGAGAGTGGGATTAGTTTGGGATTGATACAGGGCTATGGGGAGAGAGCAGGGCAGTGGGATTAGTTTGGGATTGACACAGAGCAATGGGGAGAGAGCAGGGCAGTGGCACTAGTTTGGGATTGATGCAGGGCTATGGAGAGGGAGTGAGGCAGTGGGATTGTTTGGGAATGATAGAGGGCTATGGGAAGAAAGCGGGGCAGTGGGATTAGCTTGGGTATTTATATAGGGCTATGGAGAGAGAGCAGAGCAGTGAGATTAGTTTGGGATTGATACAGGGCTATGGGGAAAGAACGGGGCAGTGAGACTAGTTTGGGATTGATACAGGACTATGGGGAGAGAGCAGGGCAGTGGCACTACTTTGGGATTGATACAGGGCTATGGGGTAAGTGCGGGGCAGTGGGATGAGTACGGATTGATACAGGGCAATGGGGAGAGAGTGGGCCAGTGGGGTTAGTTTGGGATTGATACAGTTCTATGGAGAGGGAGTGGAGCAGAGGAATTAATTTGGGATTGATACAGTGCGTTGGGGAGAGCGGGGCAGTGGGATTTGTTTGGGATGGATGCAAGGCTATGGAGAGGGAGTGGGGCAGTGGGATTAGTTTGGGATTGATACAGGGCTAAGGAGAGCGAATGTGGAATTGGGATTAGTTTGGGATTGATACAGGGCTATGAGGAGAGAATGGGGCAGTGGGATTACTTTGCGATTGATACAGGCCAAAAAGAGCGAGTGCAGCAGTGATATTAGTTTGGGATTGATACACGGCTATGGGGAGAGAGCGGAGCAGTGGGTTTAGTTTGGGATTGATACAGTGCTATGGAGAGCGAGTGGGGAATTGGGAGTGATTTGGGATAGATACATGGCTATGCGGAGAGACCGGGGCAGTGGCACTAGTTTGGGATTGATACAGGGCTATGGAGAGGCACACTCAGTGCCATGCGCCGCCATATGAACACACTCGACCTCTCCCTCCAGCAGCACCGCCGTACGCTTTTTCAAAGCTGCGCGTGCCCCCAGTTTCATTTTATCCTTTGGCTCATCCGATGCCTCAACAAGAAACTTTTTCTCTTTCTCTCAAGTGCTAAGGAATGCAAGCTCCAACAACTCATCAACACCAACACCCATCTAGGACCCTCCACCCCTGCCTGTCCCTCCGTCCCCACCCTTTCTTCCAATCCCAACCCCAGCCGTGTATTCACTATACCCCCTGACCTACCCCACTCTGATTCTGAACGTTCAGTGCTCAGCAAAGGACTTAGTTTCATACCCTTACGCCCTCACCTCAATGAATTTCGGGCTCGGCATGATACTGAACTCTTCTTCCGCCGTCTTCGTCTCTGGGCTCACTTCTTTGGGCAGGAGTCCTCTCCCAGTTCAACGGATCCTTTTACCCATCTCCAATATTCTCCCTCCACCTGGACCCCTCCCTCTGGATTCTTACCTTCTCTCGATCTTTTCATTGAGAACTGTTGGTGCGACATTAGTCGTCTCAATTTCTCTGCTCCTCTCACCCATTCTAACCTGTCTCTCTCTGAACTTACTGCACTCCATTCTCTCAGGTCCAACCCTGACATTGTCATCAAACCCGCTGACAAGGGTGGTGCTGTTGTTTTCTGGCGCACTGACCTCTACCTCGCGGAGGCTGAGCGTCAACTCGCAGACACTTCCTCCTACCTCTCCCTGGACCATGACCCCACCACTGAACATCAAGCCATCGTTTCCAGGACTGTCACTGACCTCATCTCCTCTGGGGATCTCCCTCCCACAGCTTCCAACCTGATAGTCGCCCAACCTCAGACGGCCTGCTTCTATCTCCTACCCAAAATCCACAAACAGAACTGCCCCGGTAGACCGACCGTCTCAGCTTGCTCCTGCCCCACAGAACTCATTTCTCGTTATCTTGACTCCCTTCTCTCTCCCCTTGTCCAGTCCCCTCCCACCTACATCTGTGATTCCTCTGACACCTTACGTCACATCAACAATTTCCAGTTCCCTGGCCCCAACCGCTTCCTCTTCACCATGGACGTCCAATCCCTCTACACCTCCATCCCCCACCAGGATGGTCTGAGGGCCCTTAGCTTCTTCCTCGAACAGAGGCCCGAACAGTCCCCATCCACCACTATTCTCCTCCGTCTGGCTGAACTTGTTCTCACGCTGAACAATTTCTCCTTCAACTCCTCTCACTTCCTCCAAATAAGAGGTGTGGCTATGGGTACCCACATGGGCCCCAGCTATGCCTGTCTCTTTATGGGGTATGTGGAACATTCCTTGTTGCAGTCCTACTCCGGCCCCCTTCCACAACTCTTTCTCCGGTACATCGATGATTACTTCGGTGCCGCTTCATGCTCTCGTCGGGACTTGGAAAAATTTATTAATTTTGCTTCCAATCTCCACCCCTCCATCATTTTCACGTGGTCCATCGCTGACACTTCCCTTCCCTTCCTTGACCTCTCTGTCTCAATCTCTGGTGATAGACTGTCCACCAATATCCATTACAAACCCACCGACTCCCACAGCTATCTCGACTACAGCTCCTCACACCCTGCTTCCTGTAAGGACTCCATCCCATTCTCTCAGTTCCTTCGCCTCCGTCGCATCTGTTCTGATGATGCTACATTTAAAAACAGTTCCTCTGACATGTCCTCCTTCTTCCTTAACCGAGGTTTTCCACCCACGGTCGTTGACAGGGCCCTCAACTGTGTCCAGCCCATCTCCCGCGCATCCGCCCTCACGCCTTCTCCTCCCTCCCAGAAACATGATAGGGTCCCCCTTGTCCTCACTTATCACCCCACCAGCCTCCGCATTCAAAGGATCATCCTCTGCCATTTCCGCCAACTCCAGCATGATGCCACCACCAAACACGTCTTCCCTTCACCCCCCTTATCGGCATTCCGTAGGGATCGCTCCCTCCGGGACACCCTGGTCCACTCCTCCATCACCCCCTACTCCTCAACCCCCTCCTATGACACCACCCCATGCCCACGCAAAAGATGCAACACCTGCCCCTTCACTTCCTCTCTCCTCACCGTCCAAGGACCCAAACACTCCTTTCAAATGAAGCAGCATTTCACTTGCATTTCCCCCAACTTAGTCTACTGCATTCGTTGCTCCCAATGTGGTCTCCTCTACATTGGAGAGACCAAACGTAAACTGGGTGACCGCTTTGCAGAACACCTGCGGTCTGTCCGCAAGAATGACCCAAACCTCTCTGTCGCTTGCCATTTTAACACTCCACCCTGCTCTCTTGCCCACATGTCTGTCCTTGGCTTGCTGCATTGTTCCAGTGAAGCCCAACGCAAATTGGAGGAACAACACCTCATCTTCCGACTAGGGACTTTACAGCCTTCCGGACTGAATATTGAATTCAACAACTTTAGGTCGTGAGCTCCCTCCCCCATCCCCACCCCCTTTCTGTTTCCCCCTTCCTTTTTTTACCAATAAATTATAAAGATTTTCCTTTTCCCACCTATTTCCATTATTAAAAAAAACCCCCACTAGAGCTATACCTTGAGTGCCCTACCATCCATTCTTAATTAGCACATTCGTTTAGATAATATCACCAACTTTAACTTTAACACCTATGTGTTCTATTGTACTATTGTCGTTGACATCTTTTGATGATCTGCTTCTATCACTGCTTGTTTGTCCCTACAATCACACCCCCCCCTCCACCTCTCTCTCTCTCTATCTCTCCACCCCCCACACACACACCTTAAACCAGCTTATATTTCAACTCTTTCTTGGACTCGAACTCAATTTCTGTCGAAGGGTCATGAGGACTCGAAAAGTCAACTCTTTTCTTCTCCGCTGATGCTGCCAGACCTGCTGAGTTTTTCCAGGTAATTCTGTTTTTGTTATGGAGAGGGAGTAGTTTGGGAATGATGCAGGGCTAGGGAGAGAGAGTGGGGCAGTGAGATTGGTTTGGGACGGATACAGTGGTATGGAGAGCGAGTGGCGAAGTGGGATTAGTGTGGGATGGATACAGGGCTATGGGGAGAGAGCAGGGTAGTGGGATTAGTTTGGTATTGATACAGTGCTGTGGGGAGAGAGCAGGGCAGTGGGATTAGTTTGTGATTGATACAGGGTATAAAGAGGGAGCGCGGCAGTGAGATTAGTTTGGGACTGATTCACGGCTATGGGGAGAGATCGGGGCAGTAGGATTAGTTTGGGACTGATGCAGTGCTATGGAGAGCGAGTGGGGTAGTGGGATTAGTTTAGGATTGATACAGGCCAGAAAGAGTGATATCGGCAGTGGGCTTAGTTTGGTATTGATACAGGGCAGTGGGGAGCGAGTGGGGCAGTGGGACTAGTTTTGGATTGATACAGCGCTATGGGGAGAGTGAGGGCATTGGGATTAGTTTGGGATTGGTACAGGGCTATGGAGAGCGAGTGGGGAATTGGGATTAGTTTGAGATAGGTACAGGGCTATGGGGAGAGAGCGGGCCAGTGGCACTAGTTTGTGATTGATACAGGGCTATGGGGAGAGAGCAGGGCAGTGGGATTAGTTTGTGATTGATACAGGGTATAAAGAGGGAGTGCGGCAGTGAGATTAGTTTGGGACTGATACACGGCTATGGGGAGAGAGCGGGACAATGGCACTAGTTTGGGATTGATACAGGGCTATGGAGAGGGAGTAGTTTGGGAATGATGCAGGCAGGGAGAGAGAGCGGGGCAGTGAGATTGGTTTGGAACTGATACAGTGGTATGGAGAGCGTGTGGGGAAGTGGGATTAGTGTGGGATGGATACAGGGCTATGGAGAGAGAGCAGGGTGTGGGATTAGTTTGGTATTGATACAGGGCTATGGGGAGAGTGAGGGCAGTGGGATTAGTTTGGGATTGATACGTGGCTATGGGGAGAGAGCGGGCCAGTGGGATTAGTTTGGAATTGATACAGGGCTAGGGGTGAGAGCGGGACAGTGGGATTAGTTTGGGATTGATACAGTGCTATGGAGAGTGAGTGGGGAAGTGGGATTAGTTTGGGATGGATACAGAGCTATGGGCAGAGAGCAGGCCAGTGGGATTAGTTTGTTATTGATATAGGGCGTAAAGTGCGAGTGCGGCAGTGAGATTAGTTTGGTACTGATACACGGCTATGGGGAGAGAGCGGAGCAGTGGGAGTAGTTTGGGATTGATACAGTGCTATGGGGAGCGAATGTGGAATTGGGATTAGTTTGGGACAGATACAGGGCTATGGGGTGAGAGCGGGGCAGTGGCATTAGTTTGGGATTGATACAGGCCTATGGAGAGGGAGTAGTTTGAGACTGATGCAGGCAGGGAGAGAGATCAGGGCAGTGAGATTGGTTTGGGACTGATACAGTGGTATGGAGAGCGTATGGGGAAGTGGGATTAGCGTGGGATGGATACAGGGCTATGGGGAGAGAGCAGGGTTATGGGATTAGTTTGGTACTGATACACGGCTATGGGGAGAGAGCGGAGCAGTGGGAGTAGTTTGGGATTGATACAGTGCTATGGGGAGCGAATGTGGAATTGGGATTAGTTTGGGACAGATACAGTGCTATGGGGTGAGAGCGGGGCAGTGGCATTAGTTTGGGATTGATACAGGCCTATGGAGAGGGAGTAGTTTGAGACTGATGCAGGCAGGGAGAGAGATCAGGGCAGTGAGATTGGTTTGGGACTGATACAGTGGTATGGAGAGCGTATGGGGAAGTGGGATTAGCGTGGGATGGATACAGGGCTATGGGGAGAGAGCAGGGTTATGGGATTAGTTTGGTATTGATACAGGGCAAAAAGTGCAAGTGCGGCAGTGGGATTAGTTTGGGACTGATACAGGGCAATGGGGAGAGATCAGGGCAGTGGGACTAGTTATGGATTGATAAAGGGTAATGGGGAGAGTGCAGGGCAGTGGGATTACTTTGGGATTGATACAGGGTTATGGGGAAAGAGCGGAGCAGTGCGATTAGTTTTGGATTGATACAGGACTATGGGGAGAGAGCAGGGCAGTGGGATTACTTTGCGATTCTTACAGGCCGAAAAGAGGGAGTGCGGCAGTGAGATTAGTTTGAGAATGATTCAGGGCACTGGGGAGAGAGCGGGGCAGTAGGACTAGTTTGGGATTGATTCTTGGCTATGGGAAGAGAGCGGAGGAGTGGGATTAGTTTAGGATTGATACAGGCCAAAAAGAGGGAGTGCGGAAGTGGGATTTGTTTTGGACTGATGCAGGGATATGCGGAGAATGCGGGGCAGTGCGATTAGTTTGGTATTGATACAGGGTATAAAGTTGGAGTGCGGCAGTTAGATTAGTTTGGGACTGATACACGGCTATGGGGAGAGAGCGGGGCAGTAGCATTAGTTTGGGATTGATGTAGTGCTATGGAGTGCGAGTGGGGAAGTGGGATTAGTTTGGGATTGATACAGGCCAAAAAGAGGGAGTGCGGAAGTGGGATTTGTTTTGGACTGATGCAGGGATATGCGGAGAATGCGGGGCAGTGCGATTAGTTTGGTATTGATACAGGGTATAAAGTTGGAGTGCGGCAGTTAGATTAGTTTGGGACTGATACACGGCTATGGGGAGAGAGCGGGGCAGTAGCATTAGTTTGGGATTGATGTAGTGCTATGGAGTGCGAGTGGGGAAGTGGGATTAGTTTGGGATTGATACAGGCCAAAAAGAGTGATATCGGCAGTGGGATTAGTTTGGTATTGATACAGGGCAGTGGGGAGCGAGCGGGGCAGTGGACTAGTTTTGGATTGATACAGCGCTATGGGGAGAGTGAGGTCAGTGGGATTTGTTTGGGATTGATACATGGCTATGGGGAGTGAGCGGGCCAGTGGGATTAATTTGGAATTGATACAGGGCTAGGGGGAGAGAGCGGGACAGTGGGATTAGTTTGGGATTGATACAGTGCTATGGAGAGTGAGTAGGGAAGTGGGATTAGTTTGGGATGGATACAGACCTAAAGGCAGAGAGCAGGCCAGTGGGATTAGTTTGGTATTGATATAGGGCGTAAAGTGCGAGTGCGGCAGTGAGATTAGTTTGGTACTGATACACGGCTATGGGGAGAGAGCGGAGCAGTGAGAGTAGTTTGGGATTGATACAGTGCTATGGGGAGCGAATGTGGAATTGGGATTAGTTTGGGACAGATACAGGGCTATGGGGTGAGAGTGGGGCAGTGGCATTAGTTTGGAATTGATACAGGCCAAAAAGTGGGAGTGCGGCAGTGTAATTAGTTTGGGATTGGTACAGGGCAATGGGGAGAGAGCGGGGCAGTGGGACTAGTTTTTGATTGATACAGGGCAATGGGGATAGTGCGGGGCAGTGGGATTACTTTGGGATTGATACAGGGCTATGGGGAGAGTGCGGGGCAGTGGGATTAGTTTGGGATTGATACAGGGTATGGGGAGAGAGCAGGGCAGTGGGATTACTTTGCGATTGGTACAGGCCAAAAAGAGAGAGTGCGGCAGTGGGATTAGTTTGTGATTGATTTAGGGCAATGGGGAGAGAGCGGGGCAGTAGGACTAGTTTGGGATTGATACTTGGCTATGGGGAAAGAGTGGAGCAGTGGGATTTGTTTGGGATTGATACAGTCTAAAAAGATGGAGTGTGGAAGTGGGATTTGTTTTGGACCGATGCAGGGATATGCCGAGACTGCGGGGCAGTGGGATTAGTTTGGGATTGATACAGGGCTAGGGGGAGAGAGTGGGGCAGTGGGATTAGATTTGGATTGTCACAGTGGTATGGAGAGCGAGTGGGGAAGTGGGACTAGTTTGGGATGGATACAGGGCTATGGGGAGAGAGCAGGATTGTGGGATTAGTTTGGTATTGATATAGGGCAAAAAGTGCGAGTGCGGCAGTGGGATTAGTTTGGGATTGATACAGGGCAATGGGGAGAGAGCGGGGCAGTGGGACTAGTTTGGGATTGATACAGGGCTATGGAGATAGAGTAGTTTGCGAATGATTCAGGCAGGGAAAAAGAGCGGAGCAGTGAGATTCGTTTGGGACTGATCCAGTGGTATGGAGAGCGAGCGGGGAAGTGGCATTAGTGTGGGATGGCTACAGGGCTATGGGGAGAGAGCAGGGTTGTGGGATTAGTTTGGTATTGATACAGGGCAATAGTGAGAGAGCGGGGCAGTGGGATTAGTTTGGGAATGATGCAGTGCTATGGAGAGCGAGTGGGGAAGTGTGATTAATTTGGGATTGATACAGGCCAAAAAGAGTGATATCGGCAGTGGGATTAGTTTGGGATTGATACACGGCTATGGGGAGAGAGCGGAGCAGTGGGAGTAGTTTGGGATTGATACAGTGCGAAGGAGAGTGAATGTGGAATTGGGATTAGTTTGGGATAGATAGAGGGCTATGGGGAGAAAGCGGGGCAGTGGCATTAGTTTGGGATTGATACAGGCCAAAAAGAGGGAGTGCGGCAGTGGGATTAGTTTGGGATTGGTACAGGGCAATGGGGAGCGAGCAGGGCAGTGGGTCTAGTTTTTGATTGATACAGGGTAATGGGGATAGTGCGGGGCAGTGGGATTACTATGGGATTGATACAGGGCTATGGGGAGAGAGCGGGGCAGTGGGATTACTTTGCGATTGATACAGGCCAAAAAGAGGGAGTGCGGCAGTAGGATTAGTTTGGGATTGATTTAGGGCAATGGGGAGAGAGCGGGGCAGTAGGACTAGTTTGGGATTGATACTTGGCTATGGGGAGAGAGCGGAGCAGTGGGATTAGTTTGTGATTAATACAGTCCAAAAAGAGGGAGTGCGGAAGTGGGATTTGTTTTGGACTGATGCAGGGATATGCGGAGAATGCGGGGCAGGGCGATTAGTTTGGGATTGATACAGAGCTATGGGGAGAGAGCGGAGCAGTGGGATTAGTTTGGGATTGATACAGGGCTAGGGGTAGAGAGTGGGGCAGTGGGATTAGATTGGGATTGGCACAGTGGTATGGAGAGCGAGTGGGGAAGTGGGATAAGTTTAGGATGGATACAGGGCTATGGGGAGAGAGCAGGATTGTGAGATTAGTTTGGTATTGATGCAGGGCTAAAAGTGCGAGTGCGGCAGTGGGATTAGTTTGGGATTGATACAGGGCAATGGGGAGAGGGTGGGGCAGTGGGACTAGTTATGGATTGATACAGGGTAATGGGGAGAGTGCGGGGCAGTGGGATTACTTTGGGATTGATACAGGGCTATGGGGAGAGAGCGGGGCAGTGCCATTAGTTTTGGATTGATACAGGGCTATCGGGAGAGAGCAGGGCAGTGGGATTACTTTGCGATTCTTACAGGCCGAAAAGAGGGAGTGCGGCAGTGAGATTAGTTTGGGATTGATTCAGGGCACTGGGGAGAGAGCGGGGCAGAAGGACTAGTTTGGGATTGATACTTGGCTATGGGAAGAGAGTGGAGTAGTGGGATTAGTTTAGGATTGGTACAGGCGAAAAAGAGAGAGTGCGGAAGTGGGATTTGTTTTGGACTGATGCAGGGATATGCGGAGAATGCGGGGCAGTGCGATTAGTTTGGTATTGATACAGGGTATAAAGATGGAGTGCGGCAGTGAGATTAGTTTGGGACTGATACACGGATATGGGGAGAGAGCGGGGCAGTAGGATTAGTTTGGGATTGATGTATTGCTATGGAGTGCGAGTGGGGAAGTGGGATTAGTTTGGGATTGATACAGGCCAAAAAGAGTGATATCGGCAGTGGGATTAGTTTGGTATTGATACAGGGCAGTGGGGAGCGAGCGGGGCAGTGGACTAGTTTTGGATTGATACAGCGCTATGGGGAGAGTGAGGGCAGTGGGATTTGTTTGGGATTGATACATGGCTATGGGGAGTGAGCGGGCCAGTGGGATTAGTTTGGAATTTATACAGGGCTAGGGGGAGAGAGCGGGACAGTGGGATTAGTTTGGGATTGATACAGTGCTGTGGAGAGTGAGTGGGGAAGTGGGATTAGTTTGGGATGGATACAGAGCTATGGGCAGAGAGCAGGCCAGTGGGATTAGTTTGTTATTGATATAGGGCGTAAAGTGTGAGTGCGGCATTGAGATTAGTTTGGTACTGATACACGGCTATGGGGAGAGAGCGGAGCAGTGAGAGTAGTTTGGGATTGATACAGTGCTATGGGGAGCGAATGTGTAATTGGGATTAGTTTGGGATCGATACAGGGTTGGGGGAAAGAGCGGGGTAGTGGGATTAGTTTGGGATTGGTACAGGGCTATGGAGAGCGAGTGGGGAATTGGGATTAGTTTGGGATAGGTACAGGGCTATGGGGAGAGAGCGGGCCAGTGGCACTAGTTTGTGATTGATACAGGGCTATGGAGAGGGAGTAGTTTGAGAATGATGCAGGCAGGGAGAGAGAGCGGGGCAGTGAGATTGGTTTGGGACTGATACAATGGTATGGGGAGTGAATGGGGAAGTGTGATTAGTGTGGGATGGATATAGGGCTATGGGGAGAGAGCAGGGTTGTGGGATTAGTTTGGTATTGATACAGGGCTATGGGGAGAGAGCAGGGCAGTGGGATTAGTTTGTGATTGATACAGGGTATAAAGAGGGAGTGCGGCAGTGAGATTAGTTTGGGACTGATACACGGCTATGGGGAGAGAGCGGGACAATGGCACTAGTTTGGGATTGATACAGGGCTATGGAGAGGGAGTAGTTTGGGAATGATGCAGGCAGGGAGAGAGAGCGGGGCAGTGAGATTGGTTTGGAACTGATACAGTGGTATGGAGAGCGTGTGGGGAAGTGGGATTAGTGTGGGATGGATACAGGGCTATGGAGAGAGAGCAGGGTGTGGGATTAGTTTGGTATTGATACAGGGCTATGGGGAGAGTGAGGGCAGTGGGATTAGTTTGGGATTGATACATGGCTATGGGGAGAGAGCGGGCCAGTGGGATTAGTTTGGAATTGATACAGGGCTAGGGGTGAGAGCGGGACAGTGGGATTAGTTTGGGATTGATACAGTGCTATGGAGAGTGAGTGGGGAAGTGGGATTAGTTTGGGATGGATACAGAGCTATGGGCAGAGAGCAGGCCAGTGGGATTAGTTTGTTATTGATATAGGGCGTAAAGTGCGAGTGCGGCAGTGAGATTAGTTTGGTACTGATACACGCCTATGGGGAGAGAGCGGAGCAGTGGAGTAGTTTGGGATTGATACAGTGCTATGGGGAGCGAATGTGGAATTGGGATTAGTTTGGGACAGATACAGGGCTATGGGGTGAGAGCGGGGCAGTGGCATTAGTTTGGGATTGATACAGGCCTATGGAGAGGGAGTAGTTTGAGACTGATGCAGGCAGGGAGAGAGATCAGGGCAGTGAGATTGGTTTGGGACTGATACAGTGGTATGGAGAGCGTATGGGGAAGTGGGATTAGCGTAGGATGGATACAGGGCTATGGGGAGAGAGCAGGGTTATGGGATTAGTTTGGTACTGATACACGGCTATGGGGAGAGAGCGGAGCAGTGAGAGTAGTTTGGGATTGATACAGTGCTATGGAGAGCGAATGTGGAATTGGGATTAGTTTGGGATAGATACAGGTCTATGGGGAGAGAGCGGGGCAGTGGCATTAGTTTGGGATTGATACAGGCCAAAAAGAGGGAGTGCGGCAGTGGGATTAGTTTGGGATTGGTACAGGGCAATGGGGAGAGAGCGGGGCAGTGGGACTAGTTTTTGATTGATACAGGGCAATGGGGATAGTGCGGGTCAGTGGGATTACTTTGGGATTGATACAGGGCTATGGGGAGAGAGCAGGGTTGTGGGATTAATTTGGTATTGATACAGGGCTATGGGGAGAGAGCGGGGCAGTGGGATTAGTTTGGGATTGATACAGGCTATGGGGAGAGAGCAGGGCAGTGGGATTACTTTGCGATTGGTACAGGCCAAAAAGAGAGAGTGCGGCAGTGGGATTAGTTTGGGATTGATACAGTCTAAAAAGATGGAGTGTGGAAGTGGGATTTGTTTTGGACTGATGCAGGGATATGTCGAGACTGCGGGGCAGGGCGATTAGTTTGGATTGATACAGGGCTATGGGGAGAGATCGGAGCAGTGGGATTAGTTTGGGATTGATACAGGGCTAGGGGGAGAGAGTGGGGCAGTGGGATTAGATTGGGATTGACACAGTGGTATGGAGAGTGAGTGGGGAAGTGGGACTAGTTTGGGATGGATACAGGGCTATGGGGAGAGAGCAGGATTGTGGGATTAGATTGGTATTGATACAGGGCAAAAAGTGCAAGTACGGTAGTAGGATTAGCTTGGGATTGATACAGGGTAATGGGGAGAGAGCGGGGCAGTGGGACTAGTTATGGATTGATACAGGGTAATGGGGAGAGTGCAAGGCAGCGGGATTACTTTGGGATTGATACAGGGCTATGGGGAGAGAGTGGGGCAGTGCGATTAGTTTTGGATTGATACAGGGCTATGGGGAGAGAGCAGGGCAGTTGGATTACTTTGCGATTCTTACAGGCTGAAAAGACGGATTGCGGCAGTGAGATTAGTTTGGGATTGATTCTGGGCAATGGGGAGAGAGCGGGGCAGTAGGACTAGTTTGGGATTAATACTTGGCTATGGGAAGAGAGCGGAGGAGTGGGATTAGTTTAGGATTGATACAGGCCAAAAAGAGGGAGTGCGGAAGTGGGATTTGTTTTGGACTGATGCAGGGATATGCGGAGAATGCGGGGCAGTGCGATTAGTTTGGTATTGATACAGGGTATAAAGATGGAGTGCGGCAGTGAGATTAGTTTGGGACTGATACACGGCTATGGGGAAAGAGCGGGGCAGTAGCATTAGTTTGGGATTGATGTAGTGCTATGGAGTGCGAGTGGGGAAGTGGGATTAGTTTGGGATTGATACAGGCCAAAAAGAGCGATATCGGCAGTGGGATTAGTTTGGTATTGATACAGGGCAATAGTGAGAGAGCGGGGCAGTGGGATTAGTTTGGGAATGATGCAGTGCTATGGAGAGCGAGTGGGGAAGTGTGATTAATTTGGGATTGATACAGGCCAAAAAGAGTGATATCGGCAGTGGGATTAGTTTGGGATTGATATCCGGCTATGGGGAGAGAGCGGAGCAGTGGGAGTAGTTTGGGATTGATACAGTGCGACGGAGAGCGAATGTGGAATTGGGATTAGTTTGGGATAGATAGAGGGCTATGGGGAGAGAGCAGGGCGGTGGGATTACTTTGTGATTCATACAGGCCGAAAAGAGGGAGTGCGGCAGTGAGATTAGTTTGGGATTGATTCAGGGCACTGGGGAGAGAGTGGGGCAGTAGGACTAGTTTGGGATTGATACTTGGCTATGGGAAGAGAGCGGAGTAGTGGGATTAGTTTAGGATTGATACAGGCCAAAAAGAGAGAGTGCGGAAGTGGGATTTGTTTTGGACTGATGCAGGGATATGCGGAGAATGCGGGGCAGTGCGATTAGTTTGGTATTGATACAGGGTATAAAGATGGAGTGCGGCAGTGAGATTAGTTTGGGACTGATACACGGATATGGGGAGAGAGCGGGGCAGTAGGATTAGTTTGGGATTGATGTAGTGCTATGCAGTGCAAGTGGGGAAGTGGGATTAGTTTGGGATTGATACAGGCCAAAAAGAGCGATAGTGGCAGTGGGATTAGTTTGGTATTGATACAGGGCAGTGGGGAGCAAGCGGGGCAGTGGACTAGTTTTGGATTGATACAGCGCTATGGGGAGAGTGAGGGCAGTGGGATTTGTTTGGGATTGATACATGGCTATGGGGAGTGAGCGGGCCAGTGGGATTAGTTTGGAATTGATACAGGGCTAGGGGGAGAGAGCGGGACAGTAGGATTAGTTTGGGATTGATACAGTGCTATGGAGAGTGAGTGGGGAAGTGGGATTAGTTTGGAATGGATACAGAGCTATGGGCAGAGAGCAGGCCAGTGGGATTAGTTTGTTATTGATATAGGGCATAAAGTGCGAGTGCAGCAGTGAGATTAGTTTGGAACTGATACACGGCTATGGGGAGAGAACAGAGCAGTGGGAGTAGTTTGGGATTGATACAGTGCTATGGGGAGCGAATGTGGAATTGGGATTAGTTTGGGATAGATACAGGGCTATGGGGTGAGAGCGGCGCAGTGGCATTAGTTTGGGATTGATACAGGCCAAAAAGAGGGAGTGCGGCAGTGGGATTAGTTTGGGATTGGTACAGGGCAATGGGGAGAGAGCGGGGCAGTGGGACTAGTTTTTGATTGATACAGGGCAATGGGGATAGTGCGGGTCAGTGGGATTACTTTGGGATTGATACAGGGCTATGGGGAGAGAGCAGGGTTGTGGGATTAATTTGGTATTGATACAGGGCTATGGGGAGAGAGCGGGGCAGTGGGATTAGTTTGGGATTGATACAGGCAATGGGGAGAGAGCAGGGCAGTGGGATTACTTTGCGATTGGTACAGGCCAAAAAGAGGGATTGCGGCAGTAGGATTAGTTTGGGATTGATTTAGGGCAATGGGGAGAGAGCGGGGCAGTAGGACTAGTTTGGGATTGATACTTGGCTATGGGGAAAGAGTGGAGCAGTGGGATTAGTTTGGGATTGATACAGGGCAAAAAGTGCGAGTGCGGCAGTGGGTTTAGTCTGGGATTGATTCAGGGCAATGGGGAGAGAGCGGGGCAGTGGGACTAGTTATGGATTGATACAGGGTAATGGGGAGAGTGCGGGGCAGTGGGATTACTTTGGGATTGATACAGGGCTATGGGGAGAGAGCGGGGCAGTGCCATTAGTTTTGGATTGACACAGGGCTATGGGGAGAGAGCAGGGCAGTGGGATTACTTTGCGATTCATACAGGCCGAAAAGAGGGAGTGCGGCAGTGGGACTAGTTTGGGATTGATACTTGGCTATGGGAAGAGAGCGGAGTAGTGGGATTAGTTTAGGATTGATACAGGCCAAAAAGAGGGAGTGCAGAAGTGGGATTTGTTTAGGACTGATGCAGGGATATGCGGAGAATGCGGGGCAGTGCGATTAGTTTGGTATTGATACAGGGCTATGGGGAGAGAGCAGGGCAATGTGATTAGTTTTGGATTGATACAAGGCAATGGGGAGGGAGCGGGGCAGTGGGACTAGTTTTGGATTGATACAGGGTAATGGGGAGAGTGCGGGGCAGTGGGATTACTTTGGGATTGATACAAGGCTATGGAGAGCAAGTGGGGAATTGGGATTAGTTTGGGATAGATACAAGTCTATGGGGAGAGAGCGGGGCAGTGGCACTAGTTTGGGATTGATACACGGCTATGGAGAGGGAGTAGTTTGAGAATGATGCAGGCAGGGAGAGAGAGCGGGGCAGCGAGATTGGTTTGGGACTAATACAGTGGTATGGAGAGCGAGTGGCGAAGTGGGATTAGTGTGGGATGGATACAGGGCTATGGGGAGAGGGCAGGGTTGTGGGATTAGTTTGGTATTGATACAAGGCTGTGGGGAGAGAGCAGGGCAGTGGGATTAGTTTGGGATTGATACAGGGTATAAAGATGGAGTGTGGCAGTGAGATCAGTTTGGGATGGATACAGGGCTATGGAGAGGGAGTGCGGCAGTTAGATTAGTTTCGGATTGATGCAGGGCAATGGGGAGCGAGCGGGGCAGTGGGACTAATTTTGGATTGATACAGGGCTATATGGAGATTGTGGGGCGGTGGGATTAGTTTAGGATTGATACATGGCTATGGGGAGAGAGCGGGCCAATGGGATTAGTTTGGGATCGATACAGGGTTAGGGGGAAAGAGCGGGGCAGTTTGATTAGTTTGGGATTGATACAGGGATATGGAGAGCAAGTGGGGAATTGGGATTAGTTTGGGATAGATACAGGTCTATGGGGAGAGCGCGGGGCAGTGGCACTAGTTTGGGATTGATACAGGGCTATGGAGAGGGAGTAGTTAGCGAATGATTCAGGCAGGGAAAAAGAGCGGAGCAGTGAAATTCGTTTGGGACTGATCCAGTGGTATGGAGAGCGAGCAGGGAAGTGGCATTAGTGTGGGATAGATACAGGGCTATGGGGAGAGAGCAGGGTTGTGGGATTAGTTTGGTATTGATACAGGGCTATGGTGAGAGAGCAGGGCAGTGGTATTAGTTTGGGATTGATACACGGCAATGGTGAGAGAGCGGGGCAGTGGGATTAGTTTGGGACTGATGCAGTGCTATGGAGAGCGAGTGGGGAAGTGGGATTAATTTGGGATTGATACAGGCCAAAAAGAGTGATATCGGCAGTGGGATTAGTTTGGGATTGATACAGGGCATTGGGGAGCGAGCGGGGCAGTGGACTAGTTTTGGATTGATACAGGGCTATGGGGAGAGTGAGGGCAGTGGGATTAGTTTGGGATAGATAGAGGGCTATGGGGCGAGAGCGGGGCAGTGGCATTAGTTTGGGATTAATACAGGCCAAAAAGAGGGAGCGCGGCAGTGGGATTAGTTTGGGATTGGTACAGGGCAATGGGGAGAGAGCGGGGCAGTGGTTCTAGTTTTTGATTGATACAAGGTAATGGGGATAGTGCGGGGCAGTGGGATTACTATGGGATTGATACAGGTCTATGGGGAGAGAGCGGGGCAGTGGGATTTGTTTGGGATTGATACAGGGTATGGTGAGAGAGCAAGGCAGTGGGATTACTTTGCGATTGATACAGGCCAAAAAGAGGGAGTGCGGCAGTAGGATTAGTTTGAATTGATTTAGGGCAATGGGGAGAGAGCGGGGCAGTAGGACTAGTTTGGGATTGATACTTGGCTATGGGGAGAGAGCGGAGCAGTGGGATTAGTTTGTGATTAATACAGTCCAAATAGAGGGAGTGCGGAAATGGGACTTGTTTTGGACTGATGCAGGGATATGCGGAGAATGCGGGGCAGTGCGATTAGTTTGGGATTGATACAGGGCTATGGGGAGAGAGCAGGATTGTGGGATTAGTTTGGTATTGATACAGGGCAAAAAGTGCGAGTGCGGCAGTGGGATTAGTTTGGGATTGATACAGGGCAATGGGGAGAGAGTGGGGCAGTGGGACTAGTTATGGATTGATACAGGGTAATGGGGAGAGTGCGGGGCAGTGGGATTACTTTGGGATTGATACAGGGCTATGGGGAGAGAGCGGGGCAGTGCCATTAGTTTTGGATTGATACAGGGCTATGGGGAGAGAGCAGGGCAGTGGGATTACTTTGCGATTCATACAGGCCGAAAAGAGGGAGTGCGGCAGTGAGATTAGTTTGGGATTGATTCAGGGCACTGGAGAGTGAGCGGGGCGGAAGGACTAGTTTGGGATTGATACTTGGCTATGGGAAGAGAGTGGAGTAGTGGGATTAGTTTAGGATTGATACAGGCCAAAAAGAGAGAGTGCGGAAGTGGGATTTGTTTTGGACTGATGCAGGGATATGCGGAGAATGCGGGGCAGTGCGATTAGTTTGGTATTGATACAGGGTATAAAGATGGAGTGCGGCAGTGAGATTAGTTTGGGACTGATACACGGATATGGGGAGAGAGCGGGGCAGTAGGATTAGTTTGAGATTGATGTAGTGCTATGGAGAACAAGTGGGGAAGTGGGATTAGTTTGGGATTGATACAGGCCAAAAAGAGCGATATTGGCAGTGGGATTAGTTTGGTATTGATACAGGGCAGTGGGGAGCGAGCGGGGCAGTGGACTAGTTTTGGATTGATACAGGGCTATGGGGAGAGTGAGGGCAGTGGGATTAGTTTGGGATTGATTCATGGCTATGGGGAGTGAGCGGGCCAGTGGGATTAGTTTGGAATTGATACAGGGCTAGGGGCAGAGAGCGGGATAGTGGGATTAGTTTGGGATTGATACAGTGCTATGGAGAGTGAGTGGGGAAGTGGGATTAGTGTGGGATGGATACAGGGCTATGGGGAGAGAGCAGGGTTGTGGGATTAGTTTGGTATTGATACAAGTCTGTGGGGAGAGAGCAGGGCAGTGGGATTAGTTTGGGATTGATACAGGGCAGTGGGGAGCGAGCGGGGCAGTGGACTAGTTTTGGATTGATACAGGGCTATGGGGAGAGTGAGGGCAGTGGGATTAGTTTGGGATTGATTCATGGCTATGGGGAGTGAGCGGGCCAGTGGGATTAGTTTGGAATTGATACAGGGCTAGGGGCAGAGAGCGGGATAGTGGGATTAGTTTGGGATTGATACAGTGCTATGGAGAGTGAGTGGGGAAGTGGGATTAGTGTGGGATGGATACAGGGCTATGGGGAGAGAGCAGGGTTGTGGGATTAGTTTGGTATTGATACAAGTCTGTGGGGAGAGAGCAGGGCAGTGGGATTAGTTTGGGATTGATACAGTGTATAAAGATGGAGTGCGGCAGTGAGATTAGTTTGTGCTGGATACAGGGCTATGGAGAGGGAGTGCGGCAGTTAGATTAGTTTCGGATTGATGCAGGGCAATGGGGAGCGAGCGGGGCAGTGGGACTAATTTTGGATTGATACAGGGCTATATGGAGATTGTGGGGCGGTGGGATTAGTTTAGGATTGATACATGGCTATGGGGAGAGAGCGGGCCAATGGGATTAGTTTGGGATCGATACAGGGTTAGGGGGAAAGAGCGGGGCAGTTTGATTAGTTTGGGATTGATACAGGGATATGGAGAGCGAGTGGGGAATTGGGATTAGTTTGGGATAGATACAGGTCTATGGGGAGGGAGCGGGGCAGTGGCACTAGTTTGGGATTGATACTGGGCTATGGAGAGGGAGTAGTTTGCGAATGATTCAGGCAGGGAAAAAGAGCGGGGTAGTGAGATTCGTTTGGGACTGTTCCAGTGGTATGGAGAGCAAGCGGGGAAGTGGCATTAGTGTGGGATGGATACAGGGCTATGGGGAGAGAGCAGGGTTGTGGGATTAGTTTGGTATTGATACAGGGCTATAGTGAGAGAGCAGGGCAGTGGTATTAGTTTGGGATTGATACACGGCAATGGTGAGAGAGCGGGGCAGTGGGATTAGTTTGGGACTGATGCAGTGCTATGGAGAGGGAGTGGGGAAGTGGGATTAATTTGGGACTGATACATACCAAAAAGAGTGATATTGGCAGTGGGATTAGTTTGGGATTGATACACGGCTATGGGGAGAGAGCGGAGCAGTGGGAGTAGTTTGGGATTGATACAGTGCGATGGAGAGCGAATGTGGAATTGGGATTAGTTTGGGATAGATAGAGGGCTATGGGGAGAGAGCGGGGCAGTGGCATTAGTTTGGGATTGATACAGTGCTAGGGGGAGAGAGCGGGGCAGTGGCATTAGTTTGGGATTGATACAGGCCAAAAAGAGGGAGTGCGGCAGTGGGATTGGTTTGGGATTGGTACAGGGCAATGGGGAGAGAGCGGGGCAGCGGGTCTAGTTTTTGATTGATACAGGGTAATGGGGATAGTGCAGGGCAGTGGGATTACTATGGGATTGATACAGGGCTATGGGGAGAGAGCGGGGCAGTTGGATTTGTTTGGGATTGATACAGGGTATCGTGAGAGAGTAGGGCAGTGAGATTACTTTGCGATTGATACAGGCCAAAAAGAGGGAGTGCGGCAGTGGGATTAGTTTGGGATTGATTTAAGGCAATGGGGAGAGAGCGGGGCAGTAGGACTAGTTTGGGATTGATACTTGGCTATGGGGAGAGAGCGGAGCAGTGGGATTAGTTTGTGATTGATACAGTCCAAAAAGAGGGAGTGCGGAAGTGGGATTTGTTTTGGACTGATGCAGGGATATGCGGAGAATGCGGGGCAGTGCGATTAGTTTGGGATTGATACAGCGCTATGGGGAGAGAGCGGACCAGTGGGTTTAGTTTGGGATTGATACAGGGCTATGGGGAGAGAGCGGAGTAGTGGGATTAGTTTGGGATTGACACAGTGGTATGGAGAGCGAGTGGGGAAGTGGGATTAGTTTGGGATGGATACAGGGCTATGGGGAGAGAGCAGGGTTGTGGGATTAGTTTGGTATTGATACAGGGCTATGGGGAGAGAGCAAGGCAGTGGGATTAGTTTCGAATTTATACAGGGTATAAAGAGGGAGTGCGGCAGTGAGATTAGTTTTGGATTGATACACGGCTATGGGGAGAGAGCGGAGCAGTGGGATTAGTTTGGGACTCATGCAGTGCTCTGGTGAGCGAGTGGGGAAGTGGGATTTGTTTGCGATTGATACAGGGTATCGTGAGAGAGTAGGGCAGTGAGATTACTTTGCGATTGATACAGGCCAAAAAGAGGGAGTGCGGCAGTGGGATTAGTTTGGGATTGATTTAAGGCAATGGGGAGAGAGCGGGGCAGTAGGACTAGTTTGGGATTGATACTTGGCTATGGGGAGAGAGCGGAGCAGTGGGATTAGTTTGTGATTGATACAGTCCAAAAAGAGGGAGTGCGGAAGTGGGATTTGTTTTGGACTGATGCAGGGATATGCGGAGAATGCGGGGCAGTGCGATTAGTTTGGGATTGATACAGCGCTATGGGGAGAGAGCGGACCAGTGGGTTTAGTTTGGGATTGATACAGGGCTATGGGGAGAGAGCGGAGTAGTGGGATTAGTTTGGGATTGACACAGTGGTATGGAGAGCGAGTGGGGAAGTGGGATTAGTTTGGGATGGATACAGGGCTATGGGGAGAGAGCAGGGTTGTGGGATTAGTTTGGTATTGATACAGGGCTATGGGGAGAGAGCAAGGCAGTGGGATTAGTTTCGAATTTATACAGGGTATAAAGAGGGAGTGCGGCAGTGAGATTAGTTTTGGATTGATACACGGCTATGGGGAGAGAGCGGAGCAGTGGGATTAGTTTGGGACTCATGCAGTGCTCTGGAGAGCGAGTGGGGAAGTGGGATTTGTTTGCGATTGATACAGGGTATCGTGAGAGAGTAGGGCAGTGAGATTACTTTGCGATTGATACAGGCCAAAAAGAGGGAGTGCGGCAGTGGGATTAGTTTGGGATTGATTTAAGGCAATGGGGAGAGAGCGGGGCAGTAGGACTAGTTTGGGATTGATACTTGGCTATGGGGAGAGAGCGGAGCAGTGGGATTAGTTTGTGATTGATACAGGCCAAAAAGAAGGAGTGCGGCAGTGGGATTAGTTTGGGATTGATACTTGGCTATGGTGAGAGTGCGGAGCAGTGCGATTAGTTTGGTAAAAACAAAACAACTGCGGATGCTGGAAATCCAAAACAAAAACAGAATTACCTGGAAAAACTCAGCAGGTCTGGCAGCATCGGCGGAGAAGAAAAGAGTTGACGTTTCGAGTCCTCATGACCCTTCGACAGAACTTGAGTTCGAGTCCAAGAAAGAGTTGAAAGCTAATCTGGTTTCAGGTGTGTGTGTGGGGGGCGGAGTGATAGAGAGAGAGAGAGAGGTGGAGGGGGGGCTGTGGTTGTAGGGACAAACAAGCAGTGATAGAAGCAGATCATGAAAAGATGTCAACGACAATAGTACAATAGAACACATGTTAAAGTTAAAGTTGGTGATATTATCTAAACGAATGTGCTAATTAAGAATGGATGGTAGGGCACTCAAGGTATAGCTCTAGTGGGGTTTTTTTTTATATAATGGAAATAGGTGGGAAAAGGAAAATCTTTATAATTTATTGGAAAAAAAAGGAAGGGGGAAACAGAAAGGGGGTGGGGATGGGGGAGGGAGCTCACGACCTAAAGTTGTTGAATTCAATATTCAGTCCGGAAGGCTGTAAAGTCCCTAGTCGGAAGATGAGGTGTTGTTCCTCCAGTTTGCGTTGGGCTTCACTGGAACAATGCAGCAAGCCAAGGACAGACATGTGGACAAGAGAGCAGGGTGGAGTGTTAAAATGGCAAGTGACAGGGAGGTTTGGGTCATTCTTGCGGACAGACCGCAGGTGTTCTGCAAAGTGGTCGCCCAGTTTACGTTTGGTCTCTACAATGTAGAGGAGACCACATTGGGAGCAACGAATGCAGTAGACTAAGTTGGGGGAAATGCAAGTGAAATGCTGCTTCATTTGAAAGGAGTGTTTGGGTCCTTGGACGGTGAGGAGAGAGGAAGTGAAGGGGCAGGTGTTGCATCTTTTGCATGGGCATGGGGTGGTGCCATAGGAGGGGTTTGAGGAGTAGGGGGTGATGGAGGAGTGGACCAGGGTGTCCTGGAGGGAGCGATCCCTACGGAATGCCGATAAGGGGGGTGAAGGGAAGATGTGTTTGGTGGTGGCAACATGCTGGAGTTGGCGGAAATGGCGGAGGATGATCCTTTGAATGCAGAGGCTGGTGGGGTGATAAGTGAGGACAAGGGGGACCCTATCATGTTTCTGGGAGGGAGGAGAAGGCGTGAGGGCGGATGCGCGGGAGATGGGCCGGACACGGTTGATGGCCCTGTCAACGACCGTGGGTGGAAAACCTCGGTTAAGGAAGAAGGAGGACATATCAGAGGAACTGTTTTTAAATGTAGCATCATCGGAACAGATGTGACGGAGGCGAAGGAACTGAGAGAATGGGATGGAGTCCTTACAGGAAGCAGGGTGTGAGGAGCTGTAGTCGAGATAGCTGTGGGAGTCGGTGGGTTTGTAATGGATATTAGTGGACAGTCTATCACCAGAGATTGAGACAGAGAGGTCAAGGAAGGGAAGGGAAGTGTCAGAGATGGACCACGTGAAAATGATGGAGGGGTGGAGATTGGAAGCAAAATTAATAAATTTTTCCAAGTCCCGACGAGAGCATGAAGCGGCACCGAAGTAATCATCGGTGTACCGGAGAAAGAGTTGTGGAAGGGGGCCGGAGTAGGACTGCAACAAGGAATGTTCCACATACCCCATAAAGAGACAGGCATAGCTGGGGCCCATGCGGGTACCCATAGCCACACCTTTTATTTGGAGGAAGTGAGAGGAGTTGAAGGAGAAATTGTTCAGTGTGAGAACAAGTTCAGCCAGATGGAGGAGAATAGTGGTGGATGGGGATTGTTCGGGCCTCTGTTCGAGGAAGAAGCTAAGGGCCCTCAGACCATCCTGGTGGGGGATGGAGGTGTAGAGGGATTGGACGTCCATGGTGAAGAGGAAGCGGTTGGGGCCAGGGAACTGGAAATTGTTGATGTGACGTAAGGTGTCAGAGGAATCACGGATGTAGGTGGGAGGGGACTGGACAAGGGGAGAGAGAAGGGAGTCAAGATAACGAGAAATGAGTTCTGTGGGGCAGGAGCAAGCTGAGACGATCGGTCTACCGGGGCAGTTCTGTTTGTGGATTTTGGGTAGGAGATAGAAGCAGGCCGTCTGAGGTTGGGCGACTATCAGGTTGGAAGCTGTGGGAGGGAGATCCCCAGAGGAGATGAGGTCAGTGACAGTCCTGGAAACAATGGCTTGATGTTCAGTGGTGGGGTCATGGTCCAGGGAGAGGTAGGAGGAAGTGTCTGCGAGTTGACGCTCAGCCTCCGCGAGGTAGAGGTCAGTGCGCCAGAAAACAACAGCACCACCCTTGTCAGCGGGTTTGATGACAATGTCAGGGTTGGACCTGAGAGAATGGAGTGCAGTAAGTTCAGAGAGAGACAGGTTAGAATGGGTGAGAGGAGCAGAGAAATTGAGACGACTAATGTCGCGCCAACAGTTCTCAATGAAAAGATCGAGAGAAGGTAAGAATCCAGAGGGAGGGGTCCAGGTGGAGGGAGAATATTGGAGATGGGTAAAAGGATCCGTTGAACTGGGAGAGGACTCCTGCCCAAAGAAGTGAGCCCGGAGACGAAGACGGCGGAAGAAGAGTTCAGTATCATGCCGAGCCCGAAATTCATTGAGGTGAGGGCGTAAGGGTATGAAACTAAGTCCTTTGCTGAGCACTGAACGTTCAGCATCGGAGAGGGGAAGGTCAGGGGGTATAGCGAATACACGGCTGGGGTTGGGATTGGAAGAAAGGGTGGGGACGGAGGGACAGGCAGGGGTGGAGGGTCCTAGATGGGTGTTGGTGTCGATGAGTTGTTGGAGCTTGCGTTCCTTAGCACTTGAGAGAAAGAGAAAAAGTTTCTTGTTGAGGCGTCGGATGAGCTGAAGGATAAAATGAAACTGGGGGCACGCGCAGCTTTGAAAAAGCGTACGGCGGTACTGCTGGAGGGAGAGGTCGAGTGTGTTCATATGGCGGCGCATGGCACTGAGTGTGGATTTCAGAATGTGACGGGAACAGCAGTCCGAGAAACGTTTTATGTCCCGGAGATACCTGTAATCCTGGGTGGGTTCGAAACATGAGGGGTGGAATTTCAGTTGAAATCCACGTGGGGTAAGTCGGAGACGTAGACAGTCACTGAGAAAGGAGATATGGCTGTGAAAATGGGTTTTAGTAAACACCTTGTCAAACACTAGGAGGGAAATGGAAAGCAAGGAAGGTGAGCAAGACAACAGAGAGATACGGAAATCTTGTCGCAGAGAGGAACAGAACTTCTTCAAGGAGGTAGGCATTTCTTGAAGAGCAGTGGCAGTCAATTAAACACAGAGATAAAAACAAAAAAACTGCGGATGCTGGAAATCCAAAACAAAAACAGAATTACCTGGAAAAACTCAGCAGGTCTGGCAGCATCGGCGGAGAAGAAAAGAGTTGACGTTTCGAGTCCTCATGACCCTTCGACAGAACTTGAGTTCAAGTCCAAGAAAGAGTTGAAATATAAGCTGGTTTAAGGTGTGTGTGTGGGGGGGCGGAGAGATAGAGAGAGAGAGGTGGAGGGGGGGGTGTGGTTGTAGGGACAAACAAGCAGTGATAGAAGCAGATCATGAAAAGATGTCAACGACAATAGTACAATAGAACACATAGGTGTTAAAGTTAAAGTTGGTGATATTATCTAAACGAATGTGCTAATTAAGAATGGATGGTAGGGCACTCAAGGTATAGCTCTAGTGGGGTTTTTTTATATATAATGGAAATAGGTGGGAAAAGGAAAATCTTTATAATTTATTGGAAAAAAAAGGAAGCGGTAAACAGAAAGGGGGTGGGGATGGGGGAGGGAGCTCACGGCCTAAAGTTGTTGAATTCAATATTCAGTCCGGAAGGCTGTAAAGTCCCTAGTCGGAAGATGAGGTGTTGTTCCTCCAGTTTGCGTTGGGCTTCACTGGAACAATGCAGCAAGCCAAGGACAGACATGTGGGCAAGAGAGCAGGGTGGAGTGTTAAAATGGCAAGTGACAGGGAGGTTTGGGTCATTCTTGCGGACAGACCGCAGGTATTCTGCAAAGCGGTCGCCCAGTTTACGTTTGGTCTCTCCAATGTAGAGGAGACCACATTGGGAGCAATGAATGCAGTAGACTAAGTTGGGGGAAATGCAAGTGAAATGCTGCTTCACTTGAAAGGAGTGTTTGGGTCCTTGGACGATGAGGAGAGAGGAAGTGAAGGGGCAGTTGCATCTTTTGCGTGGGCATGGGGTGGTGCCATAGGAGGGGGTTGAGGAGTAGGGGGTGATGGAGGAGTGGACCAGGGTGTCCCGGAGGGATTAGTTTGGGACTGATACAGGCCAAAAAGAGGGACCGCGGAAGTCAGATTTGTTTTGGACTGATGCAGGGATAGGTGGAGAATGCGGGGCAGTGAGATGAGATTGGGATTGATACAGGGTTATGGGGAGAGAGCGGACTAGAGGGATTAGTTTGGGATTGATACATGGCTATGGGGAGAGAGTGGGCCAATGGGATTAGTTTGGAATCGATGCAGGGCTAGGGGGCATAGGCAGTGCAGTGCATTAGTTTGGGATTGATACAGGACTATGGGGAGAGAGCAGGGTGTTGGGATTAGTTTGGGATTGATACACGGCAAAAAGAGCGAGTGCGGCAGTTTTCTCCTTATATTGGTATCCTTGCAAAGTATCCTGATGAGTGCAAGACAAAAAGCTTTGATGCGTCTCTTTTTTCAGCAGCTCTCAAGTTCTGTGCTACCGAAGGACTATTGTTAATGGCCTTTTTTTGTTAACCTGTATCTCTCCTTTTACTGATTTGAATGGCTGAGCTAGGCTGACCCTCTTGGGTCATGCTGCGGAAAGCGCTGGGGAGAATGCTGCACCTTTATTGACGCAACGTTCGCACAGGTCTGCCCTGCCTTGGTGGCTCAGATCAAAGCCTCGGAACCCTGTGAAGGATGAGTTTGCAGTGGATTCGGAAGTGTAAGAAAATGTTGGCATTTATTGTGAAGGGAATTTGAGTATGAAAGTAAGGAAGCGTTGCTACAACTGTACAGGGCCACAGACCGTAGCCAGTGTTTTTTAAAAAATCCTTTCATGGGGTGTGAGCGTCGCTGGCTAGGCCCAGCATTTATTACCCATCCCTAATTGTCCCTTGAGAAAGTGCTAGGGCACAGCGGCTGGTAAATGCTGAGCTGCTCAAATCCCGGGGCAAACTTGAGACAGCCACCACAACTGTTTTGCAATTTGTATTTTTATTTCGCAATGTGTACCTTGAATTCAGTAGTAATAACTCCACAGAGTCCTAGAGGTTTTTTTTACAAAACTAAATTAAACATTAGTCTACAAATTACTGCTATAATAACTCATAGCTCCCCTAATTAATCTTACTCCCAGTAATACTTCAGTTAAGGCAACAGTAAAACAACATAGATTTCAACAGACCCAAGCAAAGTACACAATACCCTGGACAATGATATTTAAAATGAATTCTCTTAGCTTCGGTTCCTATAAGCAGCAGCTTGGTACATAGAGGCTGGAGGTTTTTCACACTTGTTAGATCTCAGAGTTTCTTCTTCCTTACACATAGCCTCATCTCCTTTATACATGTTTCTCCCTTTCTAAGCTAAATCCCATTGCTCCAATATGTCTTTTGCAACTTTACATTTTCCATAATGTAAATCTTTCATAGCATTCATATTATCAGTAATCTTTGGGAAAAATAAACACACTGTTTGGCTTAGCCTCTGTTGGCCAGGTGTAACACCTTACCAACTCTTTAAAATTTACGACTCAGTTTTATCTAAAAATGCAAATATTCTTCACACCTCCCATTCTAAAACTTCAGCCAGGTTTACATATTTAGCATTCCAAACCTAGTTTCCCATCTGATACATCAAAGCACCCAGACTAGCTGTCTATAATTCCATTAAAGCCCACAAACTCACACCTACACAGAGGGAAACTAATCCAAACCCCACTATTAACCAACATTATGAAAAATTACAATAACATTATGAAAATTATATTATTTTCATGACACCCCCTCCTTACTGGAAAATTAACCGTCATAATTTAAAACGATGGCTTCATTTCCTTAACCCATTTTTTAAATGTCCTATTTTCCCTTTTAGCTTCAAACTCTTGACAATGCATCTGCCATCAGATTTTCCCGACCAGCCGCATGTATATTCTCTGAGTAAAATGGTTGCAATGATAAAGTCCATCTGAATCGGCACTTTTGTCTCAAAATTTGTGCAGAAGCTTTAAAGGATTGGAGTCTGCATAAACAATTGTTTCTGATGAATTGTTTGCCACATACATCTCAAAATGCTGCAACACTAACACCAGACACAAAGGGCAGAATTCTCTGCCTGTCGGGTGGACGGGCCTGACCCAGTCTCCAGCAGGTGGGGAGCCAGTCCCCGCTGGAGAAGCAGGGCCCCACCCCCATTTTATGTGGGAGGGCCAATTAAGGCCCACCCAGCGTGATGTCCTGTGCGGGTGGTGGGGGGGGGGTCGGGGGGGTGGGAATTCCCCAAAAGTGAGAGTGCGCTCTTTCGCGCATGCACACAAAAGAGCGCACATCTCCCTGAGGCTAAGTGCAGCCTCAGGGAGATTGTTGATACTTTTAAAACTATTAAAAATAGAAAGAAAAAATATCCCGAACATGTCCCCCTCTTGAGATGGGACATGTTCATAATTTACGTGATAAGTTTATTAAACTTTTTAAAACCCTACATGAAAACCCATCCCACCGGTGGATGAGGTTTCATGTTGTCTCTATTCCCCACCGGGACTCCCGGCCGACCCGCCAACCTTAAGGTTGGACGGGCAGGTCCTTTAATTGTATAAATGATCCTGTCAGTGGCCTCAATTGGCCATTGACAGGACAGCGGGCCCGCAGCAGATTTTGCTGCGCCCCTGCCTTCCTGAAAATTTAAATGGGGCGGGGGTTCCGCCCGGCGTCATCCCGCGTCATTTTGTGCGTTGGCGAGCGGGCCCTGCCCCTGCTCGGCGACAGCAAAATTCTGTCCATAAGTCTCCTTTTCGATCATTGAATATTGTTGTACCTACAGCTGTACATACAGTTTCCATGAAAAACACTCCATTGGTTTCTCAACTCCAGTGTCAGCTTTTTGCAACAATACTGCCCCAATGCCTATATCATTTGCGTCAACGGCCAACTTAAATTGCTTGACGTGATTGGGTACTGCCAAAATTGGCGTCATAGTCAATACAGTTTTCAAACTATCAAATGCCTTCCCACACTCCTGTGTCCATTGTAAACCCTTATTCTTTTTTAATAGTTCAGTCAATGGAGCAACCACACAGCTAAAATTTGGTACAAAATTCTGGTAAAACCTACTCATGCCCAGAAACCTCAAAACTTCGCATTTTGTTGTAGGCACAGGGAAATCCACCATAGCCTTGGCTTTCACATCTCTTGGAGCCACCTTACCATGTCCAATGGTATGGCCTAGGTATGTAACTTGCGCTTTTGCAAATTCACTTTTAGCCAAGTTCATCACCAAATTAGCTTCTTGCAATTGATTAAATAATTCTTCCAGATGTTGTAAATGCTCCTCCCACGTTTGACTGAAAACTATCAAGTCGCCAATATAAACAGCACAATTGCTCAGTCCTGCGATTGCTTTGTTTGTCAGTCTTTGAAATGTTGCAGGTGCATTTTTCATGCCAAAAGGCATGACATTAAACTGATATAGTCCATCTTGCTTCACAAAAGCCGATATTTCCTTTGCTCTCTCCGATAATGGTACTTGCCAATATTCTCTTAAGAAGGCAGTCTTTATGATAAGTATTGATTGCCCCACTTTCTCAATGCAATTTTCCGACTGTGATATGGGATCTAAATCCGCTTTTGTCACTGCGTTCACCTTTTGATAGTCCACACATAGGCCAGGATATTTCCCTCAGTGATTTGGGGGCGGGGCCAGCTTGCCAAGGGGAAAATGACATGGGATGACACCGGGAGGAATCCCCGACGTCATCCTGGTCCCTTTAAATTTTCAGGAAGGCGGGCGGACAGGGAAATCAGCTGTCCGCCCGCCGACCTGTCAATGGCCAATTGAGGCCATTGACAGGGTCATTAAGATAATTAAAGACCCTGCCCGTCCAAGCTTAAGGCTGCGGGCAGGCCAGGAGCCCCAGCGGGCTCCAGATTATTCATCAAACCTAATCCACTGGCGGGATTTAAAGAATGTAATAAATTTTAAGTGTTTATTATTAACATGTCCCATCTCGTGTGACGTTGTCATATGAGGGGGACAGGTTAATAATTTTAATATTTCTCTATTTTTAGGCTTTACTTACCTCCCACTGATCTCCCTGAGACAGGACTTAGTCTCACGGAGCAGAGCGCTCTTTCGCGCGCATGCCAGGAAGAGTGCACTTTGACAGATGGAGATTCCCTCCACAGCCCCCCCTTGAACAGGAAGTACATAGCGCTTCCCGTCGGGAAGGCCGCTGGACTGGCCTTAATTTGCCCGCCCACTCAAAATAGCGGCGGCCCTGCCCTCCCATCCGAGGGCAAAATTCTGCCCATAGACTTTGTGTTCCACCTGGTTTGGGGACCAGCACATCGCGATATTTCAGTGGGCCGGGCGCGCTCAGTTCGCCCGCCATTAATTAAAGGGCTCGTTAAGCCCCTTAACTTGCCAAGTGCCTACGATTTGGAGGGGCCCGCGTGAACTTCGGGTCAGCGCACGGGCCCAACGGGCAGGCGGGTAGCAGATTAGTTAAGAAAGCATTTGCAATATCGGGATATGTGGACTCAGAGGGGTTGTTCATGTTTTTCACAAAGTTATATTTGATGAAAGTATTTAAAACTTGCCTGTGTGAATGTTAGTAGTTCCCATCGATGTCCAAGAGGCTTTTGTGTGAAGTGAAAGCTTTCTGCAGACAGCATTCTTTTTCAGCCTTGCAGCTTTCCGGAGACCTCCATTTAGCCTGGGGCTATGAGCTCTGACCTCTCCAGTGGAGGCAGATCCCCTGAGGAGGAAGGGAGAGATAGAATCAGGAGACCAGGACTGGACAATCAGCCTCCAAGGGAGCCACCTTTGGAGGGCCAGGCGCAGGCACAAGGGGAGCAGGGCCAAGCGGTAGCCCAGGGTGCAATTTGCCACTATCCTGCTGCCAGGGTATACAGGCGGCGAAGCAGCTACCTCAATATGTCTGAGGTGCAGGGCTGAAGGAGGCTCCGACTGTCAAGGGAGACAGTCAACTATATCTGTCAGATGATTGGCCCTGAGATCTCCCCTAACTGTGTGGGTGGACACCCCATGCCATTGGCTCTGAAGGTCACAGTTGCCCTCCACTTCTATGCCATTGGCTCCTTCCAGGGCTCGATGGGTGATCTTTGCCGTGTTTTCCAATCAGCTGTCCACACTTGTGTCAAGCAGGTTACAGATGCTCTGTTCAGACGGGTATCCACCTTCATTCACTTCTGCAGCGGCCAGGCAAGCCAGACATAGTGAGCCAGAGGCTTTGCGGCCATTGCTGGCTTCCCCCGCGTCCAGTGTGCAATAGACTGTACACATGTGGCCATCCAGGCACCAGCAGGTGAGCCCAGTGCCTTTGTCAACAGGAACAGCTTCCACTCCATGAACATGCAGATAGTGTGTGATCACAGGATGCTAATTCTACAAGTCTGTGCAAGGTACCCAGTCAGCTCCCACGACGCCTACATCCTCAGACACTCCTAAGTGCTGGTGCTCTTCAGTGCTCCAGCCCGACTGGATGGTTGTCTGCTGGGTGACAAGGGCTATCCCCTGTGAAGATGGCTCATGACGCCTCTCTGCCGTCCAAGAACAGAAGCTGAGCAGCTGTACAATAGGAACCAGGGCATCACAAGGGCTGTGGTGGAGAGAGCCATCGGTCTTCTCAAGATGCACTTCCAATGCCTGGACTGCTCAGGGGGGCGCACTCCAGTACCCCCCAGATCGCGTCTCTCTGATAGTGATAGTCTGCAGCGCCCTGCACAATCTTGCGCTGGAAAGGGGGGATGCAGTTGACGATGAAAACCTTGATGCCCTGGATGAGGCTGCACATGATGAATCCAGCAGTGCCTCAGAGGATGGGGAAGCACAGGGTGATGATGAGGGGCAGCAAGCCGACCCGCTACTACACCAAGGAGGCAGGGACACCCGGGACAATTTAATCCAAAGAACCTTCAGCTAGCTCCACACACATGAATCAGCAGGAGCAGCATTGCCTGGAACTTCCACACATGGCACTTAGGTGCTCCATCTTCCACCTGTTCAGCTGCAAATAAGTGCTTAGTACAGAAACATCAGTGTCCACTCAAATATGCATGATAAATATGGGAAAAAGAAAAATGCACCACAAACAAAAGACCCTCAGCCATGGTTACAAAGGTGGACTTTATTCTGTCCAAAACAAAAACACACACCACTTGTTAGTGATCACAAATTTATAGGTCCCTATTCTAAGGCCAACACAAAATCACCAGTGACATACCTGTAGTGTGCCTAAGGTGCCTTATGCTTACGTTTTCGGGTGCTACATCTAGGTGCCGCCCCATCGCTAGGACTGGCTTGTGAGACAGCCTGCTGACTCTACTGTCCTGTTGGCCTCAATGACCTTGGTGGACGTCCTTTGGCCTGTGGAGCCTGTGCTGGGCCCCGCCTGGGAGGGAGTGGCCAGTTCCTGAACTGGCACCTCCCCAGTTGTCGCAGCTTCAACAGAAGCAACGTTGACTGGCAGAGGGGCAGAGGAGCTGCTGCCCTCATCCGGAACGCCCTGAGAGGAGCTGCTGCTGCTGCACCGAGATGAGGTCCAAATCTACCTCCCTGCTCACCGCCAATGCATGGGCACTGAATGCTGGCGCTTGGTGTCCACAACATCTCCCACAATGGAAAATGCCACCTGTGGCCAGAACCACTGTGAGGGCCTGCCGGTCAGAGCGTAACCCATTCATAATTTGATCCATTTGGTGGAAGCTCCTCTCTATGAGAGTCACCAATCTCTTATTGAAGGAATCCTGATGCTCTGCCCTGAGGATGGGTTCTTCACGCGCACTCTTCTGTCGCAGAGAGCAACTGAACCATTCCCTCATGCACCCTGCCAGATGCAAATGCACTTCCTGCCACCTGTCCTGCAGCTGCTGCAATGGAGACAACTCCAGAGGCACGTCATCAGTGCTGGACTCAGCATGTGCCTCATCCCCTGCAGCCCTCCGGCTGCTGGCACCATTGGCACTCTCTGCCCCTACCATCTCCTCCAGCGATCGTGATGTACCCTCTCCAATGTGACCTGGGACACTAACCGAGGGTAAAGTCCCCACCGAGGTGTGTGTGTCTGTGCTGGTGCCTGGCTAGCTGAAATGATGTGCCGCAAGTTGCACTTGTTGGCCCTCAAGTGTGGAGGGGGTGCCGCAGGGTTGAGGTGCAGGTCGCTCTGGTGGTGATGCTGAAATTAACAACAAGGACAATGCATCAGTTAGCATACATTCACTTCAACCTTTCATCCCTTTCACCCCACCCCAGCCTCATAAGTTGCTCACCCTTCAAGACCCTAAGGAGAAGAACATTGGTGAGGTGAAAAAGAGTCAAGAGGCGGCCCAACCATTAAACGCACATTCAGACCGGCTGGTCAGATGGCCTCAGGAATGCCACGTGGCATGTTATGAACCATAGGAGTGGGGAGAGTGATAGTGGTCACAAATGGGATAAGGTGACTTTGGAAGGTGGTGGAGACGCGATTCCTCAAGGGGACGAAGGTCCCTTCTGTATGACCCACACATCAGAGTGTCTCAGTCTGTGAATGAGCATTGTTTCAGCATTAATGATTGCAGCAACCATCAGTGGTTTGGATGGTGGGGACACAGAGTGGATGGGACTGTGGACCTCAAATACCTGCCCGCCGGATCCCAGCCTCACCGCCCCCGGCCGCCCTGGCCTCCTGCCTCCTGCCCAGCTCCATGGCCTGTTCTTCAAAAGGCGTGAGGCGCTGCAGGAGGGCACGCCCATCTCCAGTCCTCTGGCACTGCCGGGCATTGTGGTGAGTTTTTGCCTGCAAAACAGAGAAGAGGATTTATTAGGGCTGATCCTCATGTACTCTGCACACTCACACCGCACTCCAACCACAGTGGCCCATCTGAGGCCTCCAACGGATCCTGTCCACACTACTGGTGATTAGACCCCAGAAGATACTACGGCTGATCCCAACCCCCTCCCCCAATGGCCACCTTGAACACATTCGGCGTCCATCACTTTGAATAGCACACAAGTCTTAGCGCCCATGGCAAGGAGGATCAACTAGGTGCGGCGCCAATCCCAGCAGATGGCACTTGCCCAAAACACCTTGAGGCACCCCTTGCACCATCTCATTACCATCAATATGACATCTGTTGGAGTTCTGAGTATGTGTCCAGCGGCCTCCCCTGCAGGTTGCCCCCAGACTACTCAATTGCCACAAGCACCAACATATGCTGTGGGAAGAACCCTTCTTCACCTCATCCACTAAGGCTGATGTAAGCATGGTCAGTCCCCATTTGCCCACCCAGCATGCAACAGTTGCCCTCTGCAGTAACGGAAGCAGGACATGGTGGAAGGGGGTCAAAGGCTAAGACTGCCTTCTGGGTCAAATGGCCAAGACAGACCCAGTACTCACCCTCCCAGTGTGCAGCAAATCATTGAAACGTTTCCTGCACTGGGTGCCAGTGTGCTGCACATCATCATGGGTGCTTACAGCGCCACCCACCTGCTCCCACGCCTGGCTGGTGACTTGGGGGACCCTCCTCCTCCCATCCTCCGGATACAGAAGGTGCCAACGGATAGACACTGCTTGGAGGAGGACAGCAAGGCAGGCATCGGAAAATCAGGGGCCACAGTGCCTCCCCTCCCCCCGCTGGCCTCTCCTGCAGCCTGCCCCCCTCCTCCTACTCATGCTGCTGTCCACTCGGACTTCCCTCCCTCTCTCCACGAGTGGCCATGGTACACCGCCTCAAGCAGGCTGCCTGGCCACCCTTTATACAGGCTGCAGGCTCCCCATTGGAACCTGCAGTCTGAGGCTGCCCAACCCCGGGACTATTTTCCCGTTCTCCACAGGAGTCGCTAACCTGCTGGGTGGACCTTCATTGGCCCGCCCGCGGAAAATAGCGCACGGCCCGTTTCTTCAGCGGCAATCGGCCGCCTGCCTGCCCACCCGATGAACGTAAAACTCTGCCCAATGATACCATTTTGAAGCTTGAATTTGATTCCTTTCTGTACCTGTGGTAACTTTGCTGGATTTAATTTATAAGGATGTTTGTTGCCTTATTGAAGATGAAACTTCTACACATACACCTTGTATAGCTAAATCTGTCCTCTCTGGCTTACTCCCGCAAATAGCTTTGTGTGACTGCAATAGCCTTTCTGAATCGCTTTGACACTTGTCTGGAAGGTAACTCAATAATATATTTGAATTTTCAAGTACCACCCCCACCCCTTCCCATTATCCAGTTTGATTAGAGGAAAATCAATTTCAGAATCCTGCATTTCTGCCTCTTTCCCTTTATCTACCACCACAAACACCTCTTTTTGGTCCTCTTCCCTGTCAAAGTACTTTTTAAGCATATTTACATGACACACACTTTGCTTCTTTCTTCTATCTGGAGTATTTATTAAATAATTTACTTCACTCAGTTTCTTTTGAATCCTGTAAGGCCCGCTAAACCTTGCCTTTAATGAGTCACCCAGTACTGGTAACAGAACTAGCACCTTTCCCCAAATGGGAAACAAAACTGTGAGCTGTAGCTTTCCTTCTGCCTTCACTCTCATCACTTACTGTGATATCTTTAAATGTCCCCAGGCTAACTCACATGCTTTGTCCAATCTTTCTCTAATGTTTGGTACAAATTCCAGGAGAGTTGTTTCTGAATTTTGACCCACCAATTTCTCGAGAATCAATTTCAGTGGTCCCCTTACTTCATGACCAGAAACTAGTTTGAAAGGGCTAAAACAAGTTGATGCATTAGGAGCATCCCTAATAGCAAATAACAGGAATGGAAAACCCCTATCATAATCCTGTGGATAATCCTGACTATATGCCCTCATTATAGTTTTTAGAGTATGATGCCATCTTTCCAAAGCCCCTTGTGACTCAGGATGGTAAGCTGTTGACTTCAACTATTTTATCCCCAAGCTGCTCATTACTTCCTTAAACAGCTGTGACGTGAAAATTTGAACCTAGATCTGATTGTATTTCCCTTGGTAAACCACATAGTGTAAAAAAATTTAGCCACCTCTTCAACAATTCTCTTTGTTGTATTATTTCTCAAAGCTATCACTTCAGGAAACCTTGTAGGCAGATCCATTATGGTCAGTAAGTACTGATTTCCACTTTCAGTCTTAGGCTGGAGGTCCTACACAATCAATTTTGACCCTAGAGAAAGGTTCTTCAAATGCTGGAATTAGAATTAAAGGTGCCGGCTTAATCACTGCTTGTGGTTTCCCTATCACCTGACATGTGTGACATGTTCTACAGTATTTGACTATATCCCTACGCAATCCAGGCCAATAACTATGTTTTTTGTATTTTCACCTGTGTCCTTCTAATTCCTAAATATCCCCCCATTGGAATTTCATGAGCTGTTCTCAGAATCTTATTTCTATATCCAAATGGTATAACAACCTGATGCACCTCCCTCCAGCTTTCATTTGCTGAAACATGATAAGGCTGCCATTTTCTCATTAAAACTTTACCCTTACAGTAATAACATTCTGGAATATGTTCTGCCTCTGTTTCTGAGTAAGCTGTCTGATATAACTGTCTTATTTGTGGATCCATTTTCTGTAACTCTACTGACTGCCTTGAATTAAATACCTCAGCTGCATTCGCCATTCTTTCTCCCTGAACAATGTCATCAAATGCAGTGTCAGGTAATTGGACTTCCACACCTTCTCCCTGCCTTTTAACTCCCTCTTCTCCTTGTTTCAACCTGTGAGCCTGTGATCTCATTATCACACAACCTGGGAACAACCCAGGATGCTCTCTCTGTAATACTTCTGTCAAAGACACCTCTACAGGCTGCTCAACTACCATAGGCATCACCCATTACCTAAAATAAATTGAACCCCTGCACTGGGAAATTCTCCCACAACTCCAACAATCACCCCACCAGTTTTCCACTTACTCTTTAAATTTACCTTCCACAATCTAATGGGTTTAGCACCTCCATGAACCCCACTTATCATCACCTGTTCCTGCAATACTCCCTCTGAACAACAAATGTCACTATCCCACAGCATTAAGGATTGACTAGCCCCTGTGTCTCTTTAAAATTTTAATATCTTTACCTACTCCACCCTGTACACATGGAAAAACTTCCCCTCACATACAAAATCTTTAAACATTTCTGCAACCTACTCCCCAGAACTCCCTTGGGTAAATTGTGAATGCATTCCCACTTCTTTATCTATCACTGATTCTTCCTGCTTCACCTATACACAAACCACTGCTTATTTTCCCCTGTGCCGAAACCTCAGAGCCCACAATACCTTTATTTTCAGAACTTTTCTGTACTCCAATAACCCCAACAGATTTTCCCTGCAATTGCTAACACACTGATTTTGTGTGTCCAACTTTATTACAATGAAAGCACCTCAATTTTCGAGTATCACTTTTACCCTCAGCACCTTCCTTGTTATTCTGAGAAAAAAAATTCCTGGGAATTTCCACCTACTCCTTCTCTTCCCTCACTCCCCACCTTCCTTTCACCTTCCCACTTTCTATCCTTCTCAGATTTAAAAGGATGATGAAAAGAAGATTTAGCTCTATGAACTAACTCATAATCGCCAGCTATCTCTGCTGCTTGTCTTACCGTTTCAACTCTCTGTTCCTCCACATGGGTTCTCACTACCAAAGGAAATGAATCTTTAAATTCTTCCAAGAGAATTACTTCTCAAAGAGCTTCATGTGTCATCTCTATCTTTAATGCCCGTATCCCCCGGTCAAAATTACTTTGTTTTACTCTCTCAAACCTCAATACAAGTTTGCCCAGGCTGTTTTGTCATATTCCTAAATTTCTGCCTCTGTGCCTCAGGAACCAACTCATGTGCACTCAAAATAGCCTTTTTTTAAACCACATCATAGATCATCGACATTTCTTCTGACAGTGAAGCAGTGCTGCACCAACCAACCTGGATTGTAACAACAACGTCCAGTTTTCCTGTGGGCATTTCATCCATTTATCTATCTGCTCAGATAGATCCCTTTCCTCAAACTTTGGAAGAGCTTGTACAAATTTAAACAACTCCCCACTGGGTTTTAGGTTAGAGGTTTTCTCCAACATCCCTTCCCTCAAACTTTGGAAGAGCTTGTACGAATTTAAACAACTCCCCACTGGGTTTTAGGTTAGAGGTTTTCTCCAACATCCCTTCCCTCAAACTTTGGAAGAGCTTGTACAAATTTAAACATCTCCCCACTGGATTTTAGGTTAGAGGTTTTCTCCTCATCAGAACTTTCCTCAGAATCTGATGCCTCCTTTTTTAAATCCAGCTTTTTAAGTCGATACTCTGTCTCTTTGCTTTGTTCTCTCTTCCATTGCTAACTTCTCCCTCTGGAGACCAAGTTTTCGGATTTCCATTTCTTTTTGAAATAATCTCTCCTATTCCCTTTCTTTTTCTGCTGCCTGTAGTTCAAGTTTTTTTTTCATTTTCACTCCTTTTTCCCTTTTTGTTTGCCTCCAATTCAAGTTTTCTCAGTTCCTTTCCTTGTTCAATTTCAAGCCTCTTTATTTCGAACGGAAGTCTCACTAACTCCAGCTGTGGCTCACTAATGTCAGGAACACTTCAAATTTCAAATGCTGTGCTCTCATGTCAACTCTGCCTGCTTTCTTTGCCCCTACAGGTAACCCCAACTGCAACTTATCCGCCAACTCACCCTTAGATGTTTTTTGTAACCCAACCAGTGTTATATCCTCTACTTCCATAAAGGTTTTAGCTATAGATACAGCCATTTTTGCAGTCACATCATTTTAAAAATCTCTCATGCCAACTCCTGAATTCAAAGTGCTTCTCGTGCTCACAACCTTAAGATTCACCAACTCCAAGCCAATTGAGGGGTTTCAAATATACCCCTCAAGGAGCCTCCAATTTTGTTATGGCACAGCAGATGGTAAATGCTGAGCTGCTCAAATCCCAGAGGGAAACTTGAAACAGCTGCCACAACGGTTTTTGCAATTTGTATTTTTAATTTGAGATGCGTGCCTTGAATTCAGTAGTAATAAGTCAACTGAGCCTTAGAGGTTTTTTTCACAAAACTAAGTTGAACCTTTATTCATAAAATAAATGATTTTAAGCACCTACATAGGTCTACAAATTATTACAATGATAACTCCTGGCTTCCCTAATAAATCTGATTCCCAGTTACACCTCCGTTAAGGTAACAGTAAAACAACATAGATTTCAACAAACCCAAGCAAAGCGCACAATACCCTGGGCAGTGATATTTAAGATGAATTCTCTTATCTTTGGTTGCCATAGGCAGCAACTTGATACATGCAGGCTGGAGGCTTTTCACACTTGTTAGTCCTTAGAGTTTCTTCTTCCTTACACATAGCCTCATTTCCTTTATACATGTTTCTCCCTTTTTACAGTAAATCCCATTGTTTCAATATGCCTTTGCAACTTTACTTTTCCCATAATATAAATCTTTCTTAGCACTCATATTATCAGTAATCTTTGGGAAAAATAAACATGCTGTTTGGCTTAGCCTCATTTGGCTAGGTGTAACACCTTTCCATCTCTTTGAAATTCACTACCCGGGTTTATCTAAAAATGTGAATGTTCTTAACACCTCCCATTCTAAAACTTCAGCTATGTTTACGTATTTAGCATTCCAAACCTAGATTGTATTCTGATAACGCAAAGCACCCAGACTTGCTGTCTATAATTCAATTAAAGCCCACACACACACAACCTCACACAGGGAAACTAATCCGAACCCCACCGTGAATTTACCTTTACACTAAATTACAATAGTATTATGAAAATTATTATATTTTCATGACAAAAGTGGTGGTGAGCTGCCTTCTTGTGCATTCCTTGTGGTGTAGGTGCACCCACAATGCTGTTAGGGAGTACCAGGATTTTGACCCAGCGACAGTGCACTCCTTACTTAAGGAGGTACATACTTGCATTGGAAGCAATTCAGAGAAGGTTCACTCAGCTGATTCCTGGGATGAAGGGGGTTTGTCTTATGAGGAAAGGTTGAGCAGGTTGGGCCGGTACTCATTGGGGTTTAGAAGAATGAGAGGTGATCTTATTGAAACATAAGATCCTGAGGGAGATTGGGAGGTGATAGGGTGGATGCTGACAGAATGTTTCCCCCCCATGTGGGGGTGGGGGATCTAGAACGAGGGGGGGGGCACAGTTTAAAAATAATGGGGGTCTCCCATTGAAGAGGGAGACGAGGAGGAATTTCTTCTCTCAGAGGGTGGTCAGTCTGTGGGATTCTCTCCTCCCCAGAGAGCGGCAGAGGCTGGGTCACTGAATATATCCGAGGCCAAGTTAGACAGAGTTTTGATCGACGAGGGGAGTTGAGGGTTATAGGGGAGGGAGGGACAGGCAGAAAAGTGGAGTCGAGGCCGCAATTACATCAGCCACGATCTTATCGAATGGGGGTGGGGGTGGGGTGTGGAGCAGGCTCGAGGGGCTGAAGGGCCTACTCCCGCTCCTAATTCTTGTGTTACGGAGTGCGGCACTCGTGGAGGTGGGATTCCTCTGGAGTTCCCGGTGCAGCAACCCTCCCTCCGGCCAGGTCGGATGACCCTGCTGCCCGTCTCTTCCCGCCCCGACATATGCCCCCCTCCCCCAACTCTCTCTCTCTCTCTCCTGCCACCCATGGGAACTCGCACAGCCGCCAACGTGGGGCCCGGGTGTGGTTGAGGTCGGTAGGCGCGCCGGACGGCGATGTGGGTGAGTGACGGTGATGGGATGGTGGTGGTGGGGGGGGAGGTGCAGGGGGAGGAGAACCCCCCCCTCGACCAAATGAAAACTGCAAATCTCTCCACTCCCACACCCCCACCTCCCCTCCCTCATGAGTGAGGGATGGAGGGGGGTGGGGCCTCCAAAAAATTTCCGCCCCCAACACCACCTCCCCTTGTGACGTTTCAAGGAGCGGGGTCCGTGTCATCGCCAGCTACCCTTCCCCCCCACCCCCAAACACCGCCCTCTGAGCGACAGGTCCCACCCTCAACCCCTTTAACCAATCACCACACAGCTCCTCTCCCATCCCTCCCATGAGTGGCTTGATCGGTTTGTGACCTAACAATGGGGAGGGCGGGGCCGGGCTCCGCCGGCCTTTATAAACGCAGGGGGGGGGGGCGGGGTGGGCTGGCCTAGTCGTGCCGTTGAGCAGTTGTTGATACAGCTTGCTGGGTGCTGCTTTGCGGTGAAGGGAGAGGGAAGAGGAGTCGGGAGCTGGGCGGAGCGCCGTTGGTCAGTCATGGTCGTCCTTGTTGTGGTTGGAGGGGCCTTCGGTGCTGCAGCGGTAGGAAGGAGCCGGGAGACAGAGAGAGACAGACAGAGAGGGGGAGATGGAGAGAGACAGAAAATGCGCAAAGCCCGGCCGCCCGCTCGCGATCAGTCATCGGAACGTCCGCCGCGAGTCCCAGGACCCGCTGCCCGTGGACCGGATGGGATCGAGCTCCAGCAGCGAGCACTCGCCGCCCGGACCCGAGTACGAGGTAAACCCGGGGACCGCTGCCTTCCAACCCCCACCACCCCTCACACACCACACCACACCTTCCAAACTATCCCCATAACACATAACTAGCTAAACTAGCACTCCACTAATCCTGACTCCCACTAACCCAACCCTCACACACACCACACCTTCCAAACTGTCCGCATAACTAGCTAAACTAGCACTCCACTAATCCTGACTCCCACTAACACAACCCACACACACCACACCTTCCAAACTGTCCGCATAACTAGCTAAACTAGCACTCCACTAATCCTGACTCCCACTAACACAACCCACACACACCACACCTTCCAAACTGTCCGCATAACTAGCTAAACTAGCACTCCACTAATCCTGACTCCCACTAACCCAACCCTCACACACACCACACATTCCAAACTCCCCATAACTAGCTAAACTAGCACTCCACTAATCCTGACTCCCACTAACCCAACCCTCACACACACCACACATTGCAAACTCCCCATAACTAGCTAAACTAGCATTCCACTAAAAACAAAAAACTGCGGATGCTGGAAATCCAAAACAAACAGAATTACCTGGAAAAACTCAGCAGGTCTGGCAGCATCGGCGGAGAAGAAAAGAGTTGACGTTTCGAGTCCTCATGACCCTTCAGCAGAACTGGGTGAATATAAGGAGACGGGTGGAATATAAACTGGTTCTGCCCCTCTCCTGGGATTCACCCAGTTCTAGTGAAGGGTCATGAGGACTCGAAACGTCAATTCTTTTCTTCTCCGCTGATGCTGCCAGACCTGCTGAGTTTTTCCAGGTAATTCTGTTTGTTTTGGATTTCCAGCATGCACAGTTTTTAGGGGAGTGCTAGTTTAGCTAGTTACGGGGACAGTTTGCAAGGTGTGCGTGTTTGAGTGAGGGTTGGGTTAGTGGGAGTGAGGATTAGCACTCCAATCATCGCCCTCTGCGCGCGCCCGCCCTCGGCCCCCGCCCTCTGCGCGCGCCCGCCCTCGGCCCCCGCCCTCTGCGCGCGCCCGCCCTCGGCCCCCGCCCTCTGCGCGCGCCCGCCCTCGGCCCCCGGCCTCTGCGCGCGCCCGCCCTCGGCCCCCGGCCTCTGCGCGCGCCCGCCCTCGGCCCCCGGCCTCTGCGCGCGCCCGCCCTCGGCCCCCGGCCTCTGCGCGCGCCCGCCCTCGGCCCCCGGCCTCTGCGCGCGCCCGCCCTCGGCCCCCGGCCTCTGCGCGCCCCCGCCCTCGGCCCCCGGCCTCTGCCGGCCCCCGGCCTCTGCCGGCCCCCGGCCTCTGCCGGCCCCCGTCCTCTGCCGGCCCCCGTCCTCTGCCGGCCCCCGTCCTCTGCCGGCCCCCGGCCTCTGCGCGCCCCCGCCCTCTGCGCGCCCCCGGCCTCTGCGCGCCCCCGGCCTCTGCGCGCCCCCGCCCTCTGCGCGCCCCCGGCCTCTGCGCGCCCCCGCCCTCGGCCCCCGCCCTCTGCGCGCCCCCGCCCTCGGCCCCCGCCCTCTGCGCGCCCCCGCCCTCGGCCCCCGCCCTCTGCGCGCCCGCCCTCGGCCCCCGCCCTCTGCGCGCCCGCCCTCGGCCCCCGCCCTCTGCGCGCCCGCCCTCGGCCCCCGCCCTCTGCGCGCCCGCCCTCGGCCCCCGCCCTCGGCGCGCCCGCCCTCGGCCCCCCCCCCCAGCGCGCCCCCCCCCCGGCCCCCCGCCCTCTGCGCGCCCCCGCCCTCGGCCCCCGCCCTCTGCGCGCCCCCGCCCCTCGGCCCCCGCCCTCTGCGCGCCCCCGCCCTCGGCCCCCGCCCTCTGCGCGCCCCCGCCCTCGGCCCCCCGCCCTCTGCGCGCCCCCGCCCTCGGCCCCCGCCCTCTGCGCGCCCCCGCCCCTCGGCCCCCGCCCTCCGCGCCCCCGCCCTCGGCCCCCGCCCTCTGCGCGCCCGCCCTCGGCCCCCGCCCTCTGCGCCCCCGCCCTCTGCGCCCCCGCCCTCTGCGCGCCCGCCCTCGGCCCCCGCCCTCTGCGCGCCCGCCCTCGGCCCCCGCCCTCTGCGCGCCCCCGCCCTCGGCCCCCGCCCTCTGCGCGCCCCCGCCCTCGGCCCCCGCCCTCTGCGCGCCCCCGCCCTCGGCCCCCGCCCTCTGCGCGCCCCCGCCCTCGGCCCCCGCCCTCTGCGCGCCCCCGCCCTCGGCCCCCGCCCTCTGCGCGCCCCCGCCCTCGGCCCCCGCCCTCTGCGCGCCCCCGCCCTCGGCCCCCGCCCTCTGCGCGCCCCCGCCCTCGGCCCCCCGCCCTCTGCGCGCCCCCCGCCCTCGGCCCCCGCCCCTCTGCGCGCCCCCGCCCTCGGCCCCCGCCCTCTGCGCGCCCCCGCCCTCGGCCCCCCGCCCTCTGCGCGCCCCCGCCCTCGGCCCCCGCCCTCGCCCTCGGCCCCCGCCCTCGGCCCCCGCCCTCGCCCTCGGCCCCGCCCTCGGCCCCCGCCCTCGCCCTCGGCCCCCGCCCTCGGCCCGCGCCCCCGCCCTCGGCCCCCCGCCCTCTGCGCGCCCCCGCCCTCGGCCCCCGCCCTCTGCGCGCCCCCGCCCTCGGCCCCCGCCCTCTGCGCGCCCGCCCTCGGCCCCCGCCCTCTGCGCGCCCCCGCCCTCGGCCCCCGCCCTCGGCGCGCCCGCCCTCGGCCCCCGCCCCTCGGCGCCCGCCCCCTGCGCGCCCCCGCCCCCTGCGCGCCCCCGCCCCCTGCGCGCCCCCGCCCTCGGCCCCCGCCCTCTGCGCGCCCCCGGCCCTCCATATTCAGATCAGGCCATGTGAGTAGCCGGACCCTGTGCCACACTGAGGACTTCAAATACTTTCTTTTATTGTACATTATAAACTGCCCTGCACTAGCACTCCAACTGTGCTCAACTCCTGACAAGCATAGGCTGGTCTCCAAAGTCAAGTGGCTGAATTGAGGCACCTGCGTCTGGCAGGGAGAGAGAAAGCAGATGGGTTAACACAAGATGCTTCGGTTGTGCAGGGCGGCAGGGGGAAAACGGAAACCTCCCCCTTTGGGTTGGGCTGGGCTGAGGTCGACGAGCTGAGGTACTTCAGAGCGGAGGTTCAGTTCAGCAGATGCCAGTGGAACAGCTGCATTCAATAAGATGGCGGGTTGGTCCAACTGTAACCTCAACGAACTCTAATAAATTGTTTAAACATGAATATTGCTATAACATCCTTAATAAAGCTTCTAAACATGAAAAATGTTATTCTAACTGGCTTGTTTCCTGCTTTGTCTCCGTTCCTTTGAATATTTGAGTTACATTGACCATTTTCCAATCTAATGGAACCGTCCCCAAATCTAGGGAATTTTGGAAAATTAAAACCAACATGTCAACTATCTCACCAGCCACTTCTAAGACGACGCGGAAGGATTACTCAATAGGTCCCCGGGGGGAAGCGGAGGAGGTAGGGGTTGTCCTAAACCGCGCTCGCATTCTCCGAGAGGCGACCTGGTCGGGACCTACGCGGTTCTGAAGAGTGGTTCGACAGGGTGGACGCCCAGAGATCGTACCCGAGCTGGTCCCGGGGAATCTAAAACACCCGGTGGGGAGGGACAGTCTCGGGATGAGGGGGCTGGACATTTTGGGGACAGACGAGGCGGAACCCCCTCCACACCTGAGGGCCAACAAGTGCAACTTGAGGCACATCATTTCAGCCAGCCAGGCACCAGCACAGACACACACACCTCGGTGGGGACTTTAGCCTCGGTTAGTGTCCCAGGTCACAGTGGAGAGGGTACATCACGATTGTTGGAGGAGATGGTAGGGGCAGAGAGTGCCAATGGTGCCAGCAGCCGGAGGGCTGCAGGGGATGAGTCACATGCTGAGTCCAGCACTGATGAGGTGCCTCTGGAGTTGTCTCCATTGCAGCAGCTGCAGGACAGGCGGTAGGAAATGCATTTGCATCTGGCAGGGTGCATGAGGGAATGGTTCAGTTGCTCTCTGCGACGGAAGAGTCTAGGCAGAGTGTGCGTGAAGAACCCACCCTCAGGGCAGAGCATCAGGATTCCTTCAATAAGAGATTGGTGACTCTCATAGAGAGGAGCTTCCACCAAATGGATCAAATTATGATTGGGTTACGCTCTGACCGGCAGGCCCTCACAGTGGTTCTGGCCACAGGTGGCATTTTCCATTGTGGGAGATGTTGTGGACACCAAGCGCCAGCACTCAGTGCCCATGCATTGGCGGTGAGCAGGGAGGTAGATTTGGACCTCATCTCGGTGCAGCAGTAGCAGCTCTTCTCGGGGCGCTCTGGATGAGGGCAGCAGCTCCTCTACCCCTCTGCCAGTCAACGTTGCTTCTGTTGAAGCTGTGACAACTGGGGAGGTGCAAGTTCAGGAACTGGCCACTCCCTCCCAAATTGGCCCTGTGCCCCTTGTGCCTGCACCTCTCCTCCCAAAGGTGGCTCCCCTGGAGGCTGAAGGCAGACTCCTGGCCTCCTCCCCATTCTGGCTCTCCCTTCCGCCTCAGGAGGTGCCTCCAGTGGAGAGCACAACTCCCATTCCCAGGCTAAGGGAAGGCTTCCTGAAAGCTGTAGGCCCCAGAAATGATTTCTACTGTAGAGTCCTGACCAAGGCTTTTGCTCCTGCCCAAGTAGCTGACATGAGTTTTGAAGTCTTCCTGCTCACACAGGCAAGTAAAAATTACTTTCACACTTAAATAGCTGAAAGATCACATTGGCGACCCCACTCACCCCTCTTATCCTGCCCGTGGATGAGGTTTATACAAATGTCTCCTACCCGCCTGCCCGTTGCACCCATGCGATGTCCTGAAGATCGCACGGGCTGCGAAATATTGAATTCAATTGCTGCCTTAAGGGCCTTAGCTGGCCTGTCAATTGATGGCGGGTGCGCATCCTAACTTATAGCACGCCCGCCTTCCCAAATATCGTCATGACGCCGGGACGCTCGCCTGACATCACCGCATGTCATTTTCCTAAGGGAAAAATTCTGCCCAATGTGGTACCTTCTGCTCCTGAGAGTCTCATATTGCTTTGTTCTAAGATTAGGTCAGTGCCTGACTCTGGATTGAGGCCAGAATTTCCCAGCACCGTTACCTTCAGGCGCCATAGCAGGTGGGGTGGGCCAATTCGACGTGAGGAGCAGAAATCGGTTTCATGCTGGCCTGAAATCACAGTGGCAGATCACGGACCTGTTGGAGGCCAGCATGAACCTGATTTGCATCTCGATAATAGGATGCAAAGTAAGGCCTGACCGGAATCGTTCCCCCAGGCCCAATTTTCCATTATGCCGGCGGGAAAATACTTGACTCAGAACACGTCTGGACAAGTGTGACGTGCAGAAGTCGGGAGTTACCGTTAGGGCGTTGTTTAGATGGCGGACATCCGAAGAGATGATGCTGGAGCCCTGCAGTTGTCAGACTCTGGAGGAACATGTGCATCGCATGCTGGGTGGATTCTCATGGATATGGCTGCGCCACGAAGCAGCTCACGGAAGGTGGGAGGTCTGTGTTGATGCTTTGGATCTGCTTCGGAACATCACGGTGTTGGCCAGGGGCTGCCACAGATGATCGGTGAGGGGGAGGGGTGAGAGGGAGGTCTAGCTGTCTTGCTGGATAACCAGGCAGGCAGTGAGGGTGGGGGGGGGGGGGGGGGTGGTTGGGAGAGGAAGCTTGGACTGGGAGAGGAAGGTGAACTGGGCGGGGTGGGGTGTGGTGGCGGTGTAGTTGGGAGGGCACGGGGAGGAAGAAGTCAGGGTGGTGAAGTTGGGAATGGGGGAGATGAAGGCATCAGGGGGGTGATGTTGGGAGGATGGAGTAGGGAGTACAGGTGCAGAGGCTGTAACGGGAGAATGCAGCAAGTGGAGAGGTAGGTGTAAGTGGGGAGGAAGGTGAAAGTTCGGAGGGCGGGAGAAATTCAGAGAGGGGAAGGAATTTGGAGTGGGGAAGGAGTTCTTTGGGGAGAAGCTGTCTGAGAGGAGGAGGGAATTTGGAGGGTGGAAGGTGTCTGGGCCTCGCATGGAGTTCAGAAGGGGGGAGATGTCTGGGGAGAGGAAAGTGTCCGGGGGAGGAGGGAGAAAGGGTAGAGGAGGTAGTAGGGGTGGAGGAGGAAGTAAGAGGGGGGGGAAGTCCAGGTGAACATGCAAGAGGGGGGTCTGTGGAATAAATGGCTGCCTACTGAGGAGCTAACTGAGGGTGAGCATGGTAGGAGGGAATGGTGAGTATGAGAGAGGCAGAGGGAGTCTGTAGGGTAGGAGGGTGAGGGTGCGTCGGTAGTAGTAAAAGGGACAGCGAGGGTGGTTGGTGGTGACTCGGAGGCAGATACGGACCCTGGGGGTGTAAAGGAGGAAGCCAGCGATGTCAATGTGGATGGGGGTGGGATTCTCAGGAAGGTAAGGAACACACACGTTCACCTGGACATCTCGGAAAGATAAGGGTTCGGCTTGGTGGGTGACAGTGGGGATGTGGAAGGTGATGCTGGGGGGTCGACAGTAAGGGCTTGGGTGACTGGGGGAGGGGAAAGGATGAGGGAGTTGATGACAAACTTGACAACTATGGTTTTGCAGAAATTGAAAGTGAAAGTTTGAAAGTTCCTCTCGTTGGACGGGCACAGGTGCTGCATGGGAGTGTAGTCAGTGGGTGAGCAGAGATGCAAGTCAGATCAGATGGACAACTGAAAGAGAAGCCCAGCAGGCAGCATTGAAAATGCCTGGGACAGTGAAATGAGTGTGATGAATGAAGGCTCTGCATGCGGAGTGCTTGCATGAGTCCCTGAAAGGCCGTGCCACACACACACACACACACTTGTCCCTCCAGAATCACTCGTGGTCCGTCTGCGTGGAGTTGAACTGCTAGGGGGGGAGGGACGCAGGGGGAGGACTCGCGATGCCCATCAATGCAGCTGAAAGACTACATTACAGGTTATTCAGTGAAAGGGAATAAATTTTCAAATTAAAAAGTGACAAAATGTGTTCACTCGTACAACCACCTGTGATCAAAATTTCTTAACTTCTCTAGGCCTCCTACTTCTTCTCGGTGCTGCCCTGACATACGCAGCAGTGGTGGAGACAACCTGTGCAATGGTTGGCTCCGTTGCTTCTGATGACTTCAGCGTGGATCCTCTGGAGAACTGAGGCCTTTAGGGCCCCAGTTTGCTTTGCCTGTCCTCCTGTGGGCCAGCTGCTCCCTCTGTGGTGACAGAAAATGTGTTTGAGGGAGTCACAGGCGAAAGGGACTCAGGGGGAGCAGACAGCCTCTGAGATTTCTGAGTGTATGACCCATGGTTGTCCAGCTGCTACTCCTCCTCCCTTCGGGTGCCCAAGGCCTGACTCCTTGAGGGGAAGGAGCACCTGGAGGGATGTCGTGGTGCCTCACTTCCCCTCGCATTGTCAGTGTAGGAACTCAACCATGGCACTCCATCCACATTGCGATGGAGTGCAGGTCTGTGCACATCTCCGCGTTCTGTTGGACCAGGGTCTCCATGGCATCTGCCATCCTTCCCATGGAGACCTCCATACACGCATATGTGGGCACCATCAGAGAGCAGGTGGACACACTCCTCCAACTCGCGTGCCACTGTTTTGAGGGTTTCCAACAGCTCTACGTGATGTTCCGCCACTTTCTGCTGACTCTGCATGATGAGTTGGAAGGCCAAATCCAGGTGTTCATCATCTGTCTCGGACCTCACAGATGCCTCTTCCCCAGCAGTCCTCCAAGTGCCGGGGAGCTCGGCTGAACCTGGCTCCTCTTGCTACGGACACATGCCCATGCAGTGACCAGCAGATTATGAACCAGAGCCTGCTCTAGATCTAGGTCCTACCAAGGTGTGTGTCTCTGCGCTGGTGGAGGGTGTGGGTAAACGCTGTGATGGGACTTCCAGGCTGCTTATGTCCAGCTCTTCACTAGCAGAGGTGTCCTCTTGACTGGAGGTGAGGACTTGGATGGAGCTGAGGGACTGGCTGGCTGAGGGAGTCGGTTGCTAGGCACAGCTCCCTGTGAACCAAAGTAGAGATGATTTGTGCATGCAGCAGAGTCAAATGCAGGAGAGAGAGCACTCACAGTTGCTTTGTGAGAGGGATGATGTGGTGTAGGATCCTGATGTGGGTATTCGCCACTGACCTCACCATCACCACAAGCAGGGTCCATGTCCTCACCAGTCAGTTCGATGGCACACTCCTCATAGTGAGTGGGGGGGGGGCCTAATGTCGGCCACCCCACCCTCGGTCTGGGACCTTTGCCTGCTGTTGTTAGCCTACTGGTCCTGCATGAAAACAGATGGAGAGAATGTGAGCAAGATGCATGGCACTGCATGGAATGTTTGTGTGGTGAGTGGAGCCATTGACGGGATGTGTATGTGAGCTTGAGATGATATGAGCCTGATGGAGCTGTGAGAGTGTGAGAGAGTCAGTGCTGTTGTTCTTTGATGTGTGAGATCCCTGTGGATGTGTGATAGGCTTGGGAGTGTGTGAGTTGAGAGTGATGAGGTGGTTGACTTACCCTGGTGGAATGGATGAGAACATTGATCCTCTTCCTGCACTGGATGATGACCTCCTCTGTGCTCTGGTGGTGCTGACCGCAGCTACCACCGCCTTTCTGGCTGGATCGGTGACTCTGGTGGACCTCCTGCAGCCTGAGCGGGGCTAGAGGACAGTGGGCGGCCTTCCACTGCATCCAGCAGGTGCCCCAGAGAGGCATCACTAAATTTGGAGGCTGCTGCCTTCTTTGCTTTTGGGCCATCTGTCACCTGGAGCAATTCTGGTCAGTGGGCATGAAGTAGGCTGCGCTCTGGTGTACATTAAATATGATACCCGGAGTGAGGAAGTGCTGAGGTCACGGCATGGCAGACAAACATGAGCTCTTATGCCAGCGATCCAGAGTGTTGCCCGTGAACATGTTGGGAATGGAGCAATGTGGAGCGAAAACACGCCATTGCAGCCGTCAGATAAAACAACTTTTTTCACATCCGCTACCACAGTTAGTGCAAATTTGGGATGATTCCACCCTGAATCTGTACCATAAACACTTCTTCAGGAGCAGGAGAAAGACAATCTGAAAAATCAATTTGAAGACAAATTTCTGGGTCTCAGGGTGTGGTTGGGTCAACAATTTCACTTGGCAAGCTATCAATGTAAAAACAATCCCTTTTCAACATTTAGCATTCAGAGGAAATGGCGATCTGTAGGTTATAGGTAAATTGCTTTTAAATTATTTAGGCATTTTATTTTTCTTTTAACGGAAAAGTGGGTAAATATGGTGAGCAGAGGGAGCAACAGGTCTATCATGATGCCTTCTGAATGTGCTAGCAAAGAGCCAGCACAAATAAAAGACAAATGGTCTCTTCCTGTGCTTGTACAATTTCATTGTTCGACCTAAGTTATCAGGGCAGCAAGAGAGAAACTAACTAAACAAGGAAGGTTCTAGCCAAAACAAAGATCTCTGATCAACTTACTACATCCATCAATGTAAATGTTAGACATTATTCTCTTGCTTTTCAAATGCTACAAGGTGATCCTTCATGGTTAAGGTCATTTTGTAAAACTTAAGACTTGGTTTCTGGGTGTGACTGAGGCAACCTCACCAACTATTGTCGAGGAAGCATGTCCCTTGATCTTCAAATATTACAGCTAGGGTAAATTCCATTCATCGAGCAATGATTGCATCCCGTGTTTACATTTGCTCTGGTACATTAGTATACAAAACAATTATAGACACAAAGGCTTACGATAACCTAGCATATAAAGTTCACCATTTGAAATAATGCTGCCAACATTGCTCTAATTGGATTGCAGAAGTGTCCCAAGTTTTTTTTTGCATTTCATTATTTTAAGGACATGTTGTACAATTGTTCAATATAAAAAAATTTTATCTTATGTTAAGAATTAAACACAAGATATTTTTAATTGTAATTGATTTATGATAAAAATAAAATCCCTTTTAAAAGAAATTGAAAAGACTTGATGTTTTTGGTGCTGAAATGATATCCTAAATGGTGCAGATACAATTATTGACTTCATGTACATAAATGTGAGGGACAATACAACATAAACAAACAGCAGCTGGATGAATGACCAGCTAGCTTGCACATGATGATAAAAGCAAAATATTGTGGATGCTGGAAATCTGAAATAAAAACAGAAAATGCTGGAAAAACCCAGCAGGTCCGGCAACATCTGTGGATAACGAGTAACAGAATTAACATTTCGAGTCCAAATGACTGAAACTTCATACAGACTCGAAACGTTAACTCTGTTTATATCTGTACATTATGATGTTGGTTGAGGGAGCAATGTTGGCCAAGAACATTGGACTCCTTGCTCTTTAAATAATGCCATGGAATCTAGCATCAGGACCTCAGGGACAGCCAGATAGGGTTCTGTTTTAGCAACTGATTGAAAGCTAACAGCCTGACCATGCAACAGTCAGACACTGAAGAAGAGTCAAAAGTCCATATGTCAAAGCGTTAACTTTGTTTCTCTCTCCATAGATGCTGCCAGACCTGCTGGGTTTTTCCAGCATTTTCTGTTTTTGTTTCAGATTTCCAGCATCCGCAGTATTTTGCTTTCATCTTACTGTAGTGTAGTTTGTCTGCTCAAGTTCTAGAATGGGACCTGGATCTAAAATGCATACCTTATTCGTAGGAGAGAGAGTAGGGCAGAAACTCTGCCAGTCCTCTCTAGTATGCTGCTATGAGATGTTTGAAAATAACCCACAGTAGTTTCTCCCCTTAATATTTCCCCCCTCCCTCCAGGAAATCACCTAGTTTTATTTGTTGTCTGTTTCTGAGACTGGGAACCAACAATGTGAGGTGACACCACTCTGCCTAGCATTCCAGTATACGACTAGGAAACCACCTGTCAAATCAATTATCTAGAAGTTTACTCCATGATGTGATGAAAGTATAATAATTTTCATAATATTTTTCTGGTTTATTGTGCTGTAGGTTTATGGGTGTGATTATAGTTGGGTCTGTCTGTGTGATTTAATTACATTTGGAGTCAAGTAGACTGCAAGCTTGAAATCATCATAAGAAGCTAGGTGTAGAAATGTGCTTGACATGCTAATGAGTAAACATGGATGCTGGCTTAGCATGTAAAGTGTGGAGCGAATTTGCATTTTTAGATAAATGAAGGGATTGTTTGGATTTCAAAGGGATCTTAGTCTGTTTACAACTAGCCAGATAAGCAAGGCTAAGAAGTGCGTTTATTTTTCCAAAGGTTACTGACAATATTGGCAACATGAAAGTTTTTATATTATGAAGAAGATACAGTTTCAAAGACTTGGAACTATAGAATTTACATATTAAAGAGAGAGAAACAGATATAAAGGAGAATGAAAGGCTATGAAAGGAAGGCCATGTAAGATCAAGTCTTTAATGGTGGTGGACAATTAAACAACTAACCAGGTGAGGAGGCTCCACAAATATGCCCATCTGCAATAATGGGGGAGCCCAGCACATCAGTGCAAGAAGTCAAGGCTGAATAAACTTCTACCAGAAGTGCCGAGTGGATGATCCACCTCAGCCTCCTCCTGAGGACCCCAGCATCACAGATGCCAGTCTTCAGCCAATTCGATTCGACTATGCCCCATCCACAAAAATGGACAAATCCTACTGAGCCAATTACTGCTCTTGATCATTAGCAAAGTGATAGAAAGTGTGCGAAACAGTCTTCTAGAAGCCTCCAGTCATTTGTGCATAAGCTTGCTACGTAAAGTAAGTGAAGTTGGAGAAAAGCCATTTGAAACTCTGCTGTCAAGTGGGTACTGTGTTAACTTGCTGAGTTTTTTGTGGCAGCTGGTGGAATTAAAAAGCTGGTTTTGGTAATAGTGACCATGAAAACATTGTTGTAAAAACCCATCTGGTTCATAGGTAGCCATTTGGGAAGGAAATGTACTGTCCTTACCTGTTCTGGCCTACATGTGGCTCCAGACTCACAGCAATGTTGTTGACTCCTAAATGCCCTCTGAAATGGCCTAGCAAGCCACTCAGTTATATAAAAAACTACAACAAAGCCTACAAAAAGGAATGGAACCATACAGATCACCAGCACTAACCTAACCAGAAATGAGAGTGCAAATTCAGCCCTGTCGACCCTGCAAAATTTTCCTTACTGGAGGGCTAGGTCCTCCTAGCTGAGGGCGAGTACTAAAATTGGGAGAGCTGTCTCACAGGCTAGCCAAGCAACAGCCTTACATAATCATACTCACGGGAACATTACAGATAATGTCCCAGACACCACCATCACCATGGACTGACCCACCAGAGTGGCGGCACAGTGGTACACATTCGGGAGGGAGTTCCCCTGGGAGCTCTCAACATCCACTCTAGGCTCCATAAAATCTCATGGTATCAGGTCAAACATGGGCAAGGAAACCACCTGCTGGTTACCACCAACCACAAACCCCCCCGCGCCCCCCTTCTCAGCTGATGAATCATGACTCCACTTGGAGGAAGCACTGAAGCTGGCAAGGGCACAGAATATACTCTGGGTGGTGTACTTCAATGTCGATTACCAAGAGGGGCTCGGTAGCACCACTACTGACCAAGCTGACTGAGTCCTAAAGGACATAGTTGCTTGACTGGGTCTGCGGCAGGTGGTGAGGAAACCAACAAGAGGTAAAAACATGCCTGACCTTACCAATCTACCTGTCACAGATGCATCTGTCCATTGACAGTATTGGCTGCAGTGATTGCTGTATAGTCCCTGTGGAGATGAAGTCCCATCTTCACATTAAGGATACCCTCTATTGTGTTGCATGGCACTATCACAATGCTAAATGGGGTAGATTTCGAACAGATTGAGCAACACAATCCATAAAGCATTGTGGGCCATCAGCAGCAGCAGAACAACCACAACTGTAACCTCATGACCCAGCATATGCCTGACTCTACCATTACCATCAAGCTGGGGGATCAATCCTGGTTTAATGAAGAGTGCAGTATGACATGCCAGAAGCAACACACTTAAAAATGAGGTCAACCTTGTGAAGCTACAAAACAGTACTACTTGCATGCCAAGCAGCGAAAGCAGCATGCAATACATGGAGCTAGGCAATTCCACAACCAACTGGTCAAATCTAAGCTCTGCAGTCCTGCACATATTCAATTACTGACACACCAATAATGCAGCACACCCTCAGTTACTAAGACTCCAATAGTGCAGCACAGGCTCAATTACTGACATTTCAACAGTGAAGCACACCCTCAATTACTGACCCTCCAATAGTGCATCACACTGTCAATTAATGACACTCTAATAGACGGCACATCCTCAATTACTGACATTCCATTAGTGCAGCACATCCTCAATTACTGACACTCCAAAAGTGCAGCACAGCCTCAATTACTGACCCTCCAATAGTTCATCACACCGTCAATTAATGACACTCTAATAGTCGGCACATCCTGAATTACTGACCTTCCAACAACGCAGCACATCCTCAATTACTGACGTTCCAAAAGTGCAGCACAGCCTCAAGTACAGACCCTCCAATAGTGCAGCACACCCTCAATTATTGACACACCAATAGTGCAGCACACCCTCAATTTCTGACACACCAATAGTGTAGCACACCCTCAATTACTGACTCTGCAATAGTACAGCACACCCTCAATAGCTGACTCTCCAATAATGCAGCACACACTCAATTACTGACACTCCAACGGTGCAGCACACCCTCAATTACTGACACTCCAATGGTGCAGAACACCCTCAATTACTGACGCTCCAATAGTTCAGCACACTCTCAATTACTGACCCCGCTAAAGTGCAGTATAGACTCAATTACTGAGCCTCCAATAATGCAGCAAACCTTCAATTACTGGCACTCCAATAGTGCAGTATACTCTCAATTACTGACACTCCAATCGTGTAGCACAGCCTCAATTACTGACACTCCAATAGTGCAGCACAACTTCAATTACTGACACACCAATAGTGCAGCAAACCCTTAATTACTGACCCTCCAGTAGTGCTTCACATCCTCAAATACTGACAGTACAATAGTACAGCACACCCTGAATTATTGTCCCTCGAATAGTGAAGACTTCCCTCAATCACTTATACTTCAATAATGCAGTACAGCGTCAATTACTGACACTCCAATAGTGCAGCACACCCTCAATTTCTGAAACCCCAATAGTGCAGCACACACTCAATTACTGACACTCCAGTAGTGCAGCACACACTCAATTACTGACACTCCAATAGTTCAGCACACTCTCAATTACTGACCCCGCTAAAGTGCAGTATAGACTCAATTACTGAGCCTCCAATAATGCAGCAAACCTTCAATTACTGGCACTCCAATAGTGCAGTATACTCTCAATTACTGACACTCCAATCGTGTAGCACAGCCTCAATTACTGACACTCCAATAGTGCAGCACACCTTCAATTACTGACACACCAATAGTGCAGCAAACCCTTAATTACTGACCCTCCAGTAGTGCATCACATCCTCAAATACTGACACTACAATAGTACAGCACACCCTGAATTATTGTCCCTCGAATAGTGAAGACTTCCCTCAATCACTTATACTTCAATAATGCAGTACAGCGTCAATTACTGACACTCCAATAGTGCAGCACACCCTCAATTTCTGAAACCCCAATAGTGCAGCACACACTCAATTACTGACACTCCAGTAGTGCAGCACACACTCAATTACTGACACTCCAATAGTCCAGCACACTCTTAATTACTGATCCTCAAACAGTGCAGCACATCTTAAATTACTGATCATCCAATAGAGCAGTAAACTGTCAAATACTGACTCTCCGACAGCGCAGCACACCCTCAATTACTGACCGTCCAATGGTGCAGCACATGCTCAATTACTGACACTCCAAACGTGCCGCACACCCTCAATTACTGATACACCAATAGTGCAGCACACCCTTAATTACTGACACTACAATAGTGCAGCACACCCTCAATTACTGACCCTCAAATAGTCCAGCATGCCCTCAATTACTGACACTCAAATAGTGAAGCACACCCTCAATTACTGACACTCCAATAGTGCAGCACACCCTCAATTACTGACCCACCAATACTGCAACAAACCGACAATTACTGACCCTCCGAGAGTGCAGCACAACTTGAAATACTGACCATCCAATACTGTGCACACCCTCAATTTCTGACCCTTCATCAGTGCTGCACAACGTCAATTACTGAAACTCCAAGAGTGCAGCACATCCTCAATTACTGACGCTCCAATAGTGCAGCACACCCTCAATTACTGACGCTCCAGTAGTGCAGCACACCCTCAATTACTGACTCTCCAAAAGTGCAGCACACCCTCAGTTACTGACCCTCCAATAGTGCATCACACCGTCAATTAATGACACTCTAATCGTCGGCACATCCTCAATTACTGACATTCCAATAGTACAGCACATCCTCAATTACTGACACTCCAAAAGTGCAGCACAGCCTCAATTACAGACCCTCCAATAGTGCGGCACACCCTCAGTTACCGAAAATCCATTATGCAGCACACCCTCAATTACTTACCCTCCAATCATGCAGCACACCCTCAATTACTGACCCTCCAATACTGCGGCACACCCTCAATTACTGACCCTCCGACGGTGCAGCACACCCTCAAATACTGACCATCCAATAATGCGCAAACCCTCAATCACTGACCCTCCAACAGTGCAGCACATCCTCAATTATTGAGCATCTAATAGTACAGCACACTGTCAAATACTGACTCTCTGACAGTGCCGCACAACCTCAATTACTGACCGTCCAATGGTGCAGCAAACCCTCAATTACTGAAACACCAATAGTTCAGCACACCCTCACATACTGACACTCCAGTGGTGCACCATACCCTCAAATACTAACACTCCAATAGTGCAGCACAGCCTCAACTACTGACACTCTAATAGTGCGGCACACCCTCAATTACTGACCCCCCAACAGTGCAGCACATCCTCAAGTATTGAGCATCTAATAGTGCAGAACACTGTCAAATACTGACTCTCTGACAGTGCCGCACAACCTCAATTACTGACCGTCCAATGGTGCAGCAAACCCTCAATTACTGACACACCAATAGTTCAGCACACCCTCACATACTGACAGTCCAATAGTGCACCATACCCTCAAATACTAACACTCCAGTAGTGCACCACACCCTCAATTATTGACCCACCAATACTGCGGCAAACTCACAATTACTGACCCTCCGACTGCGCAGCCACCTTGAAATACTGACCATCCAATAGTGTGCACACCCTCAATTACTGACCCTCCATCAGTGCTTAACAACGTCAATTACTGAAACTCCAAGAGTGCAGCACACCCTCAATTTCTGACACTCCAATGGTGCAGCATACCCTCAATTACTGACCCTCCAATAGTGCAGCAAACCCTCAATTCTGATTCTCCAATAGTGCAACAGGCCCTCAATTACTGATCCTCCAATAATGCATCACACCGTCAATTAATGACACTTTAATCATCGGCACATCCTCAATTACTGACATTCCAATAGTGCAGCACATCCTCAATTACTGACACTCCAAAAGTGCAGCACACCCTCAATTTCTGACACCCCAATGGTGCAGCATACTCTCAATTACTGACACTCCAATAGTGCAGCAAACCCTCAATTACTGACCCTGCAGTTGTGCAGCACACCCTTAATTACTGGCCCACCAAAAGTGCAGCACTCCTTCAATTACTGACCCTACAATATTGCAGCACACCCTCGATTACTGACCCTCCGACACTGCAGCACACACTCAACTACTGACCCTCCAATTGTGCAGCAAACCCTCAATTACTTACACTCCGACCATGAAGCACACCCTCAATTACTGACACTCCAATAATGCAGCTCACCCTCACTTACAGACAATGCAATAGTGCAGCACACCCTCAATTACTCACACATCAATAATGCAGCAAACCCTCAATTCTGACTCTCCAATAGTGCAACAGGCCCTCAATTCCTGACCCTGCAATACTGTAGCACACCCTCAATTACAAACACTCCAATATTGCAACACACTCTCAATTACTGACACACAAATAGTGCAACACATCCTCAATATCTGACACTCCAACATTGCAGCAAATCGTCGATAATTGACCCTCCAATAGTGCAGCACACCCTCAATTACTGACCCTCCAATTGGGCGGCACACCCTCAAGTACTGACCCCCCAATAGTGCAGCACACCATCCATTACTGACATTCCAATAGTGCGGCACACCCTCTATTACTGACCCTCCAATAGTGCAGCACACCCTCAATTACTGACCCTCCAATACTGTGGCACACCCTCAATTACTGACCCTCCAACAGTGCAGCACATCCTCAATTATTGAGCATCTAATAGTTCAGCACACTGTCAAATACTGACTCTCCGACAGTGCCGCACAACCTCAATTACTGAACATTCAATGGTGCAGCACACCCTCAATTACTGACACTCCAATAGTGCAGCATACCCTCAATTTCTGACACACCAATAGTGCAGCACACTCTCAATTACTGACGCTGCAATAGTACAGCACACCCTCAATAACTGACACTCCAATAATGCAGCACACCCTCAATTACTGACACTCCAATGGTGCAGAACAACATCAATTACTGATGCTCCAATAGTTCAGCACACTCTCAATTACTGACCCCCCAAAAGTGCTGTATGACCTCAATTACTGAGCCTCCAATAATGCAGTGAACCCTCAATTACTGGCACTCCAATAGTGCAGCACACTCTCAATTACTGACAGTCCAATAGTGCTGCACACCATAACTTACTGACACTCCAATAGGGCAGCACACCCTCAATTACTGACCCTCCAATAGTGCTGTAACTGTCCTGGGAGTGTTTGAGGGGGACACTGTGGAGGGAGCTTTACTCTGTATCTAACCCCATGCTGTACCTGTTCTTGGAGTGCTTGATGAGGATACTGTAGAGGGAACTTTATCTGTATCTAACCCCATGCTGTACCTGTCCTACGAGTGTTTGATGAGGACACTGTAGAGGGAGCTTTACTCTGTATCTAACCACATGGTGTACCTGTCCTGGTTTCGTTTGACAGGGACAATTAGAGGGAGCTTTACTCTGTATCTAAACTCGTTCTGTATCTGCCCTGGGAGTGTTTTATTGGGAATGTGTAGAGGGAGATTTACTCTTTATTGAACCACATGGTGTACCTGTCCTAGGAGTGTTTGATGAGGACGGTGTAGAGGGTGCTTTACTCTGTATCTAAACCCGGGTTGTACCTGTCTTGGGAGTGTTTGATGGGGACAGTGTAGAAGGAGCTTTACGCTCCATCTTACCCCGTGCTGTACATGTCCTGGGAGTGTTTAATGGTGCCAGTGTTGAGGGAGATTTACTCTTTATCAAACCCCGATCTGTCCCTTTCCTGAAAGTCTTTGATGCGGACAGTGTAGAGGGAGCTTTACTCTCTATCTATCCCCGTGCTGTACCTGTCCTGGGAGTGTTTAATGGGGCCAGTGTAGAGGGAAATTTACTCTGTATCTAACTCCGTGCTGTACCTGTCCTGTGAGTTTTTGATGGGTACATTGTGGAGGGAGCTTTACTCTGTCTCTAAACCTGTGCTGTACTTGTCCTGGTAGTGTTTGATGGGGACAGTGTAGAGGGACATTTACTCTGTATCTAACCCCGTGCTCTCCCTGTCCTGGGAGTGTTTGATGGGGACAGTATGGAGGGAGCTTTACTCTTTATCTAACCCCGTGCTGTTTCTGTCCGGGGAGTGTTTGATGGGGACAGTGTAGAGGGAGCTTTATTCTCTATCTAACCCCTTGCTATTCCTGTCCTGGGAGTGTTTAATGGTGCCAGTGTGGAGGGAGATTTACTCTGTGTCAAACCCCGTGCTTTCCCTGTCCTGAAAGTGTTAGATGGGGCAGTGTAGAGGGAGCTTTACTCTGTATCTAACCCCGTCCTGTACCTGTCCTGGGAATTTTTAATGGGGCCTGTGTAGAGGGATATTTACTCTGTATCCAAACCCGTTCTGTACCTGCCCTAGGATTGTTTTCTTGGAACTGTGTAGAGGGAGCTTTACTCTGTATCAAACCCCGTGCTGTCCCTGTCCTGGGAGTGTTTGATGGGGACAGTGTGGAGTGAGCTTTACTCTGTATCTAACCCCGTGCTGTACCTGTCCTGAGATTGTTTGATGGGGACCGTGGAGAGTGAACTTTATTCTGAATCTAACCTCGTGCAGTACCTGTCCTCGGTATGTTTGATGGGGACAGTGTAGAGGGAGTTTTATTCTGTACATAACCGCGTGCTCTACCTGTCCTGGGAGTGTTTGATGGGGACAGTTTAGAGGGAGATTTAATCTGTATCTAACCCCGTGCTGTACCAGTCCTGGGAGTCTTTGATGGGTACAGTGTAGAGGGAGATTTACTCTGTATCTAATCCCGTGCTGTATCTGTCCTGGGAGTGTTTGATGGGGACAGTGTAGAGGGAGCTTTACTCTCTATTTTACCCCGTGCTGTACCTGTCCTGGGAGTGTTTAATGGTGCCTGTGCGGAGGGAAGTTTACTCTGTATCAAACCCCGTGATGTCCATGTCCTGAAATTGTTTGATGGGGACAGTGTAGAGGGATATTTACTCTGTATCTAAACCCGTTCTGTACCTGCCCTAGGATTGTTTTATTGGCACTGTGTAGAGTGAGCTTTACTCTGTATCAATACCCGGGCTGTCCCTGTCCTGGGACTGTTTGACGCGGACAGTGTGGAGGATGCTTTACTCTGTATCTAACCCCATGCTGTACCTGTCCTGGGAGTGTTTGATGGGGACAGTGTAGAGGAAGCTTTACTCTGTATCTAACCCCGTGCTGTACCTGTCCTGGGAAAGTTTGATGCCGACAGTTTAGAGTGATATTTACTCTGTATCTAACCCTATTCTGTACATGTCCTGTGTGTTACTGATGGGTTCAGTGTAGAGGTAGCTTTACTCTTTATCTAACCCCGTGCTGTACCTGTCCTGGGATTGTTTAATGGGGCCAGTGTAGAGGGAGATTTACTCTGTATCTAACACTGTGCTGTACCTGTCCTGTGAGTTTTTGATGGGTACATTGTAGAGGGAGCTTTAAGCTTTATCTAACCCGTGCTGTACCTTTCCTGGGAGTGTTTTATTGGGACTGTGTAGAGGGAGCTTTACTCTGTTTCTAATCCCGTGCTGTACTTGTCCTAGTAGTGTTTGATGGGGACAGTGTGGAGTGACATTTACTCTGTAACAAACCCTGTGCTGTCCCTGTCCTGGGTGTGTTTGATGGGGACAGTGTAGAGGGAGCTTTACTCTGAATCTAACCTCGTGCTGTACCTGTCTTGGGAGTGTTTTATGGGGACAGTATAGCAGGAGATTTGCTCTGTATCTAACCCCGTGCTGTACCTTTCCTGGTAGTGTTTGATGGGGACAGTATAGCGGGAGCTTTACTCTGTATCGAATCCCGTGCTGCACCTGTCCTGAGATTGTTTGATGGGGCCCGTGGAGAGTGAACTTTATTCTGAAAATAACCTCGTGCTGTACCTGTCCTTGTATGTTTGATGGGGACAGTGTAGTGGGAGCCTTATTCTGTACCTAACCCCGTGCTGTACCTGTCCAGGGAGTGTTTGATGGGAACTGTGAAGAGGAACTTTATTCTGTACCTAACCCCGTACTGTACTTCTCCTGGGAGTGTTTGATGGGGACAGTGTAAAGGGAGATTTAATCTGTATCTAACCCCGTGCTGTACCGGTCCTGGGAGTTTTTGATGGGTACAGTGTAGAGAGAGCTTTACTCTGTATCTAACCCCATGCTGTATCTGTCCTGGGAGTGTTTGATGGGGCAGTGTAGAGGGAGCATTACTCTGCATCTAACCTCGTGCTGTACCTGTCCTGGGAGTGTTTAATGGGGCCTGTGTAGATGCAGATTTCCTCTGTATCTAAACCTGTTCTGTACCAGCCCTAGGATTGTTTTATTGGGTCTGTGTAGAGGGAGCTTTCCTCTGTATCAAATCCCGTGCTGTCCCTGTCCTTGGAGTGTTTGCTGCGGACCGTTTAGAGGGAGATTTACTCTGTATCTACCCCCATTCTGTACCTGTCCTGTGTGTTACTGATGGGTACAGTGTAGAGGGAGCTTTACTCTTTATCTAACCCCGTACTCTACCTGTCCTGTGTGTTACTGATGGGTTCAGTGTAGAGGTAGCTTTACGCTTTATCTAACACCATGCCCTACCTGTCCTGGGAGTGTTTAATGGGGCCAGTGTAGCGGGAGATTTACTCTATATCTGACTCTGTGCTGTACCTGTCCTGTGAGTTTTTGTTGGGTACATTGTAGAGGGAGCTTTAAGCTTTATCTAACCCGTGCTGTACCTGTCATGGGAGTGTTTTATTAGGACTGTGTAGAGGGAGCTTTACTCTGTTTCTAACCCCGTGCTGTACTTGTCCTGGTAGTGTTTGATGGGGACAGTGTGGAGGGATATTTACTCTGTATCAAACCCTGTGCTGTCCCTGTCCTGGGTGTGTTTGATGGGGACAGTGTAGAGGGAGCTTTACTTTGAATCTAACTCGTGCTGTACCTGTCTTGGGAGTGTTTGATGAGGACAGTGTAGAGGGAGCTTTACTCTGTATCTAAACCCGTGCTGTACTTGTCCTGGTAGTGTTTGATGGGGACAATATAGAGGCAGCTTTAGTCTGTATCTAACCCCGTGCTGTACGTGTCCTGGGTGTTTTGGATGGGGACAGTGTGGAGGGAGTTTTACTCTGTATCTAACCCCGTGCTGTACCTTTCCTGGTAGTGTTTGATGGGGACATTATAGAGGGAGCTTTACTCTGTATCTAACCCCGTGCTGTATGTGTCCTGGGAGTGTTTGATGGGGACAGTGTAGAGGGAGCTTTACTCTCTATTTTACCCCGTGCTGTACCTGTCCTGGGAGTGTTTAATGGGGCCTGTGTAGAGGGAGATTTACTCTGTATCTAAACCCGTTCTGTACCTGCCTTAGGATTGTTTTATTGGGACTGTGTAGAGGGAGCTTTACTCTGGCTCAAAACCCGTGCTGTCCCTGTCCTGGGAGTGTTTGATGGGGACAGTGTGGATCATGCTTTACTCTGTATCTAACTCCGTGCTATAACTGTCCTGGGAGTGTTTGATGGGGACAGCGTAGAGTAAGCTTTACTCTGTATCTGACCCCGTGCTGGACCTGTCCTGGGAATGTTTGATGCGGACAGTTTAGAGGCAGATTTACTCTGTATCTAACCCCATTCTGTACCTGTTCTGTGTGTTCCTGATGGGTACAGTGTAGTGGGAGCTTTAATCTTTATTTAACCCCGTGCTGTACCTGTCCTGGGAGTGTTGAATGGGGCCAGTGTTGAGGGAGATTTACTCTGTATCTAACTCCGTGCTGTACCTGTCCTGTGAGTTTTTGATGGGTACAGTGTAGAGGGAGCTTTTTTCTGTACTAAACCCCGTGCTGTACCTTTCCTTGGAGTGTTTTATTGGGACTGTGTAGAGGAAGCTTTACTCCGTATCTAACCCCGTGCTGTATCTATCTTGAGTGTGTTTGATGGGGACAGTGTAGAGGGAGCTTTACTCTGTATCTAAACCCGTTCTGTACCTGCCCTAGGAGTGTTTTATTGGGACTGTGTAGAGGGAGCTTTACTCTGTATCTAACACCGTGCTGTACCTGTCCTGGGAGTGTTTGCTGGGAACAGTGGAGAGGGTGCTTTAATCTGTATCTAACCACGTTTTGTACCTGTCCTGGGACTGTTTGATGGTGACAGTGTAGAGGGGATTTCCTTAGTATCTAACTCCGTGCTGTACCTGTCCTGGGTTTGTTTGATGGGGACCGTGTAGAGGGAATTTTATTCCGATTCTAACCTCGTGCTGTACCTGTCCTGGAAGTGTTTGATGGGGACAACGTAGGTGGAGATTTATTCTGTACCTAACCCCATGCTGTACCTGTCCTGGGAGTGTTTGATGGGGACAGTTTAGAGCTAGATTTACTCGGTATCTAAACCCGTACTGTACCTGTCCTGTGAGTTTTGGATGGGTGTAGTGTAGAGGGAGCATTACTCTGTATCTAACCCCATGCTGTACCTGTCCTGGGAGTGTTTGATGGGGACGCTGGAGAGGGTACTTTACTCTGTATCTAACCCAGTGCTGTACCTGTCCTGTGAGTGTTTAATGGGGACAGGGTAGACAGAGCTTTCCTCTATATCTAACACCATGCTGTACCTGTCCTGTGATTGTTTGATGGGGACAGTGTAGAGGGAGCTTTACTCTGTATCTATCCTCGTGCTGTACCTATCTTGGGAGTTTTTGATGGCGACAGCGTAGAGGGAGCTTTACTATGTACCTAAACCCGTTCTGTATCTGCCCTGGGAGTGTTTAATCAGGACTGTGCAGAGGGAGCTTTACTCTGTATTGAACCACATGGTGTACCTGTCCTGTGAGTGTTTGATGAGGACAGTGTAGAGGGGGCTTTACTATGTATCTAAACCCGGGTTGCACCTGTCCTGGGAGTGTTTGATGGGGACATTGTAGAGCGCGCTTTACTCTCTATCTAACCCTGTGTTGTACCTGTCCTGGGAGTGTTCAATGATGCCAGTGCTGAGGAGGATTTACTCTGTATCAAACCCCGTGTTGTCCCTGTCCTGAAAGTGTTTGATGGGGACAGTGTAGAGGGAGCTTTACTCTCTATCTAACCCTGTGCTGTACCTGTCCTGGGGTATTTAAATGGGCCAGTGTAGTGGGTCATTTACTCTGTATCAAACCCCTTGCTGTCCCTGTCCTGAAAGTGTTTAATGGGGCAGTGTAGCAGGAGAATTACTCTGTATCTAACCCCGTGCTCTACCTGTCCTGTGAATTTTTGATGGGCACATTGAAGAGGGAGCTTTACTCTGTATCTTAACCCTTGCTTAACCTGTCCTGGGAGTGTTTTATTGGGACTGTATAGAGGGAGCTTTAATCTGTATCTAACCCCTTGCTGTACCTATCTTCGGAGTTTTTGATGGGTACAGTGTAGAGGGAGCGTTTCTCTGTATCTAACCCCGTGCTGTAGCTGTCCTGTGAGTTTTTGATGGGTACAGTGTAGAGGGAGCTTTTCTCTGTATCTAACCCCGTACTGTACCTGTCCTGTGAGTTTTTGATGGGTACAGTGTAGAGGGAGCTTTTCTCTGTATCTAACCCCGTTCTGCACATGTCCTGTGAGTGTTGAATGGGGACAGTGTAGACGGATCTTTCCTCTATATCTAACACCATGCTGTACCTGTCCTGTGATTGTTTGATGGGTACAGTGTAGAGGGAGCTTTACTCTGTATCTAACCCCGTGCTGTAGCTGTCCTGGGAGTGTTTTATTGGGACTGTGAATAGGGAGCTTTACTCTTTATCAAACACCTTGCTGTAGCTCACTTGGGAGTGTTTGATGGGGACAGTAAAGAGGGAGCTTTACTCTGTATCTAAACCCGTTCTGTATCTGCCCTAGGATTGTTTTATTGGGACTGTTTAGAGGGAGCTTTACTCTGTATCAAACCCCGTGCTCTCCCTGTCCTGGGATTGTTTGATGGGGACAGGCTGGAGGAGCTTTACTCTGTATCTAACCCCGTGCTGTACCTCTTCTGGGAGTGTTTGATGGGGACAGTGTAGAGGGAACTTTATTCTAAATCTAACCTCGTTCTGTACCTGTCTTGGGAGTGTTTGATGGGGACAGTGTAGAGGGAGATTTCTTCTATATCTAACACCGTGCTGTACCTGTCCAGTGATTGTTTGATGGAGAAGGTGTAGAGGGAGCTTTACTGTGTATCTAACCCCGTGCTGTACCTGTCCTGGGAATGTTTGATGAGGACAGTGTAAAGGGAGCTTTACTTTGTATCTAACCCCGTGCTGTACCTGTCCTGGGAATGTTTGATGAGGACAGTGTAAAGGGAGCTTTACTTTGTATCTAACCCTGTGCTGTACCTGTCCTTTGACTGTTTAATAGGGACAGTGTAGAGGGAGCTTTCCTTTATATCTGACATCATGCTGTACCTGTCCAGTGATTGTTTGATGGAGTCGGTGTAGTGGGAGCTTTACTCTTTATCTAATCCCGTGCTGTACCTGTCCTTGGAGTTTTGATGGGGACAGTGGACAGGGAGATTTACTCTCTATCTAACCCCGTCGTGTCCCTGTCCTGGGAATGTTTAATGGGGACAGTGTAGATGGAGCTTTCCTCTATATCTAACACCATGCTGTACCTGTCCTGGGAGTGTTTGATGGGGACAGTAAAGAGGGAGGTTTATTCTGTATCTAACCCCGTTATTTACCTGTCCTTGGAGTGTTTGCTGGGGACAGTTTAGAGAGTGACTTACAATGTAACTAACCCCGTGCTGTACGTGTCCTGGGTCTTTTCGATGGGGACAGTGTAGAGGGAGCTTTATTCTGTATCGAACCACATGTTTTACCTGTCCTGGGAGTGTTTGATGGGGACAGTAGAGACGGAGGTTTATTCTGTATCTAACCCTGTTTTGTACCTGTCCTGGGAGTGTTTGATGGAGACAGTTTAGAGGGAGATTTACTCTGTATCTAACCCCGTGCTGTACGTGTCCTGGGTGTTTTGGATGGGGACGGTGTAGAGGGAGCTTTACTCTGTATCTAACCCTATGCAGTACCTTTCCTGGTAGTGTTTGATGTGGACAGTATAGCGGGAGCTTTACTCTGTATCTAACCCCGTGCTGTACCTGTCCTGGGAGTGTTTAATGGGGCCTGTGTAGAAGGAGATTTACTCTGCATCTAAACCCGTTCTGTACCTGCCCTAGGATTGTTTTATTGGGACTGTGTAGAGGGAGCTTTCCTCTGTATCTAAACCCATTCTGTACCTGGCCTAGGATTGTTTTATTGGGACTGTGTAGATTGAGATTTACTCTGTATCAAACCCCGTGCTGTCCCTGTCCTGGGAGTGTTTGATGGGGACAGTGTACAGGGAGCTTTATTCTGTACCTAACCCCGTGCTGTACCGGTCCTGGGAGTGTTTGATGGGGACAGTGTAGAATGAGCTTTACTCTCTATTTTACCCCGTGCTGTACCTGTCCTGGGAGTGCTTAATGGTGCCAGTGCGGAGTGAGGTTTACTCTGTATCAAACCCCGTGCTGTCCCTGTCCTGAAAGTGTTTGGTGGGGCAGTGTAGAGCGAGCTTTACTCTCTACCTAACCCCCTGCTATAGATGTCCTGGGAGTGTTTAATGGGGCCTGTGTAGAGGGAGATTTACTCTGTATGTTAACCCGTTCTGTACCTGCCCTAGGATTGTTTTATTGGGACTTTGTAGAGGGAGATTTCCTCTGTATCAAAACCCATCCTGTCCCTGTCCTGGGAGTGTTTAATGGTGCCAGTGCGGAGTGAGGTTTACTCTGTATCAAACCCCGTGCTGTCCCTGCCCTGAAAGTGTTTGATGGGGCAGTGTAGAGGGAGCTTTACTCTCTATCTAACCCCGTCCTGTACCTGTCCTGGGAGTGTTTAATGGAGCCTGTGTAGAGGGAGATTTACTCTGTATCTTAACCCGTTCTGTACCTGCCCTAGGATTGTTTTATTGGAACTTTGTAGAGGGAGCTTTCCTCTGTATCAAAACCAGTCCTGTCCCTGTCCTGGGAGTGTTTAATGGTGCCAGTGCGGAGTGAGGTTTACTCTGTATCAAACCCCGTGCTGTCCCTGTCCTGAAAGTGTTTGATGGGGACAGTGTAGAGGGAGCTTTACTCTCTATCTAACCCTGTGCTGTACCTGTCCTGGGGTATTTAAATGGGCCAGTGTAGTGGGTCATTTACTCTGTATCAAACCCCTTGCTGTCCCTGTCCTGAAAGTGTTTAATGGGGCAGTGTAGCAGGAGAATTACTCTGTATCTAACCCCGTGCTCTACCTGTCCTGTGAATTTTTGATGGGCACATTGTAGAGGGAGCTTAACTCTGTATCTTAACCCTTGCTTAACCTGTCCTGGGAGTGTTTTATTGGGACTATATAGAGGGAGCTTTAATCTGTATCTAACCCCTTGCTGTACCTATCTTCGGAGTGTTTGATGGGGCCAGCATAGAGGAAGCTTTACTCAATATCTAAACCCATACTGTACCTGTCCTGTGAGTTTTTGATGGGTACAGTGTAGAGGTAGCTTTACTCTTTATCTAACCCCGTGCTGTACCTGTCCTGGGAGTGTTTAATGGGGCCAGTGTAGAGGGAGATTTACTCTGTATCTAATTCAGTGCTGTACCTGTCCTGTGAGTTTTTGATGGGTACAGTGTAGAGGTAGCTTTACTCTTTATCTAACCCCATGCTGTACCTGTCCTGGGAGTGTTTAATTGTGCCAGTGCGGAGGGAGGTTTACTCTGTATCAAACCCCGTGCTGTCCCTGTCCTGAAAGTGTTTGATGGGGCATTGTAGAGGGAGCTTTACTCTGTATCAAACCCTGTGCTGTACTTGTGCTGGGAGTGTTTGATTGGGAGAGTGGGGTGGGATCTTTACTCCCTATCTAACCCCGTGCTGTACCTGTCCTGTGAGTGTTTAATGGGGACAGTGTAGGCAGAGATTTCCTCTATATCTAGCACCATGCTGTACCTGTCGTGTGATTGTTTGATGGGGCAGCATAGAGGGAGCTTTACTCTGCATCTAACCCCGTGCTGTACCTAGCTTGGGAGTTTTTTTTGGGGACAGCATAGAGGGAGCTTTACTCTGTATCTAAACCCGTTCTGTACCTGCCCAGGGAGTGTTTTATTGGGACAGTGTAGAGGGAACTTTACTCTGTATTGACCCATATGGTGTACCTATCCTGGTAGTGTTTGATGAGGGCAGTGTAGAGGGACATTTACTCTCTATCAAACCCCATGCTGTCCCTGTCCTGGGAGTGTTTGATGGGGACACTGTAGAGGGAGCTTTACTCTGTATCGAACCTCATGCTGTACCTTTCCTGGTAGTGTTTGATGGGGACAGTATAGCAGGAGCTTTACTCTGTATCTAACCCATGCTATACCGGTCCTGGGAGTTTTTGATGGGTACAGTGTAGAGGGAGCTTTCCTCTGTATCTAACCCCATGCTGTATCTGTCCTGGGAGTGTTTGATGGGGACAGTATAGAGGGAGCTTTACTCTCTATCTAACCCCGTGCTGTACCTGTCCTGGGAGTGTTTAATGGTGCCAGTGCGGAGGGAGCTTTACTCTGTATCAAACCCCGTGCTGTACTTGTGCTGGGAGTGTTTGATTGGGAGAGTGGGGAGGGATCTTTACTCTCTATCTAACCCCGTTCTGTACCTGTCCTGTGAGTATTTAATGGGGACAGTGTAGGCGGAGCTTTCCTCTATATCTAACACCATCCTGTACCTGTCGTGTGATTGTTTGATGAGGCAGCGTAGATGGAGCTTTACTCTGTATCTTACTCCGTGCTGTACCTAGCTTGGGAGGTTGGGAGTGCTGTACGTGTCCGGGGTGTTTTTGACGGGTCAGTGTAGAGGTAAATTTACTCTGTATCTAAACTCGTGCTGGACCTTTCCTGTGAGTGTTTAATATGGACAGTGTAATGGCAACTTTATTCTGAATCGAAGCCCATGCTGTACATGTCCTGGGAGTGTTTGATTGGGACAGTGTAGAGGGGATTTACTGTGTATCCAACCCTGTGCTGTACACGTCCTGGGAGTGTTTAATGGGGCCTGTGTAGAGGGAGATTTACTCTGTATCTAACCCCATGCTGTACCTGTCCTGGGAGTGTTTAATGGTGCCAGTGTTGAGGGGGATTTACTCTGTAACAATCCCCGATCTGTCCCTGTCCTGAATGTGTTTGATATGGACAGTGTAGAGGGAACTTTATTCTGAATCGAAGCCCATGCTGTACATGTCCTGGGAGTGTTTGATGGGGAGAGTGTAGAGGGAATTTACTATGTATCTAATCCTGTGCTGCACCTGTCCTGGGATTGTTTGATGGGGACGTGTAGAGGGAGCTTTATTCTCTATGTATCCCTGTGCTGAACCTGTCCGGGGAGTGTTTAATGGGGCCAGTGTATAGAGAGATTTACTCTGTATCTAACTCCGTGCTGTACCTGTCCTGTGAGTTTTTGATGGGGACAGTGTAGAGGGTGATTTACTCTGTATCTAAACCCGTGCTGTACTTGTCCTGGTAGTGTTTGACGGGGACAGTGTAGAGGGACATTTACTCTCTATCAAACCCCATGCTGTCCCTGTCCTGGGAGTATTTGATGGGGACACTGTAGAGGGAGCTTTATTTTGTATCGAACCTCATGCTGTACCTTTCCTGGTAGTGTCTGATGGGGACAGTATAGCGGGAGCTTTACTCTGTATCTAACCCCGTGCTGTACGTGTCCTGGGTGTTTTGGATGGGGACAGTGTAGAGGGAGCTTTACTCTGTATCTAAACCCGTGCTGTACCTTTCCTGGTATTGTTTAATGGCGACAGTATAGTAGGAGCTTTACTCTGTATCTAACCCCGTGCTGTACCGGTCCTGGGAGTTTTTGATGGGTACAGTGTAGAGGGCGCTTTACTCTGTATCTAACCCCGTGCTGTATCTGTCCTGGGAGTGTTTGATGGGGACAGTGTAGAGGGAGCTTTACTCTCTATCTAACCCCCTGCTGTAACTGTCCTGGGAGTGTTAAATGATGCCAGTGTGGAGGGAGATTTACTCTGTATCTAAACCCGTTCTGTACCTGCCCTAGGATTGTTTTATTGGGACTGTGTAGAGGGAGCTTTACTCTGTATCAAACCCCGTGCTGTCCCTGTCCTGGGAGTGTTTGATGGGGACAGTGTAGAATGAGCTTTACTTTCTATTTTACCCCGTACTTTACCTGTCCTGGGAGAGTTTAATGGTGCCAGTGCGGAGTGAGGTTTACTCTGTATCAAACCCCGTGCTGTCCCTGTCCTGAAAATGTTTGATGGGGCAGTGTAGAGGGAACTTTACTCTGTAATTTACCCCGTGCTGTACCGACCTGGGAGTGTTTGATGGGGACAGTTTAGAGGGAGATTTAATCTGTATCTAACCCAGGGCTGTACCGGTCCTGGGAGTTTTTGATGGGTACAGTGTAGAGGGAGCTTTACTCCGTATCTAACCCCATGCTGTATCTGTCCTGGGAGTGTTTGATGGGGCAGTGTAGAGGGAGCTTTACTCTCTATCTAACCTCGTGCTGTACCTGTCCTGGGAGTGTTTAATGGGGCCTGTGTGGAGGCAGATTTACTCTGTATCTAAACCCGTTCTGTACCTGCCCTAGGATTGTTTTATTGGGTCTGTGGAGAGGGAGCTTTCCTCTGTATCAAAACCCGTGCTGTCCCTGTCCTGGGAGTGTTTGATGCGGACTGTTTAGAGGGAGACTTAATCGGTATCTACCCTCATTCTGTACCTGTCCTGTGTGTTACTGATGGGTACAGTATAGAGGGAGCTTTACTCTTTATCTATCCCCGTACTCTACCTGTCCTGTGTGTTACTGATGGGTTCAGTGTAGAGGTAGCTTTACTCTTTATCTAACACCATGCTCCAACTGTCCTGGGAGTGTTTAATGGGGCCAGTGTAGTGGGAGATTTACTCTGTATCTAACTCTGTGCTGTACCTGTCCTGTGAGTTTTTGCTGGGTACATTGTAGAGGGAGCTTTAAGCTTTATCTAACCCGTGCTGTACCCCTCCTGGGAGTGTTTTATTGGGACTGTGTAGAGGGAGCTTTACTCTGTTTCTAACCCCGTGCTGTACTTGTCCTGGTAGTGTTTGATGGGGACAGTGTGGAGGGATATTTACTCTGTATCAAACCCTGTGCTGTCCCTGTCCTGGGAGTGTTTGATGGGGACAGTGTAGAGGGAGCTTTACTCTGAATCTAACCTCGTGCTGTACCTGTCTTGGGAGTGTTTGATGGGGACAGTGTAGCGGGAGCTTTATTCTGTACCTAACCACTTGCTGTACCTGTTCTGGGAGTGTTTGATGAGGACAGTTTAGAGGGAGATTCGCTCTGTATCTTAACCCGTACTGTACCTGTCCTGTGAGTTTTTGATGGGTACAGTGTAGAGGGAGCTTTACTCTGTATGTCACCCTGTGCTGTACCTGTCCTGGGAGTGTTTGATGGGGACAGAGGAGAGGGAGCTTTACTCTGTATCTAACCCGTGCTGTACCTGTCCTGTGAGTGTTCAATGGGGATAATATAGACTGAGCTTTCCACTATATCTAACACCATGCTGTACCTGTCCTGTGACTGTTTGATGGGGACAGTGTAGAGAGCGCTTTACTCTGTATCTAACCTCGTGCTGTACCTATCTTGGGAGTTTTTGCTGAGGAGAGCATTGAGGGAGTTTTAATCTGTATCTCCATCCCGTTCTGTATCTGCCCTGGGAGTGTTTTATTGGGACTGTGTAGAGATAGCTTTTCTCTTTATTGAACCACATGGTGTACCTGTCCTAGGAGTGTTTGATGAGGACGGTGTAGAGGGAGCTTTACTCTGTATCTAAACCCGGGTTGTACCTGTTCTGGGAGTGTTTGATGGGGACAGTGTAGAGGAAGATTTACTCTCTATCTAAACCCTTGCTGTATCTTTCCTGGGAGTGTTTAATGGTGCCAGTGTTGAGGGAGATTTGTTCTGTATCAAACCCCGATCTGTCCCTGTCCTGAAATCTTTGATACGGACAGTGTAGAGGGAGCTTTACTCTCTATCTATCCCTGTGCTGTACGTGTCCTGGGAGTGTTTAATGGTGCCAGTGTTGAGGGAGATTTGCTCTGTTTCAAACCCCGATCTGTCCCTGTCCTGAAATCTTTGATACGGACAGTGTAGAGGGAGCTTTACTCTCTATCTATCCCTGTGCTTTACCTGTCCTGGGAGTGTTTGATGGGGACAGTGTGGAGGGAGCTTTACTCTGTATCTAACCCCGTGCTGTACCTGTCCTGGGAGTGTTTGATGAGGACAGTGGAGAGGGAGCTTTACTCTCTATCTAACCCCGTTATGTACCTGTCCTGTGAGTGTTCAATGGGGACAATGTAGACTGAGCTTTCCTCTATATCTAACACCATGCTGTACCTGTCCTGTGATTGTTTGATGGGGATAGTGTAGCTGGAGCTTCACTCTGTATCTAACCTCGTGCTGTACCTATCTGGGGAGTTTTTGATGGGGAGAACGTGGAGGGAGCTTTAATCTGTATCTAAACCCGTTCTGTATCTGCCCTGGGAGTGTTTTATCGGGACTTTGTAGAGAGAGCTATACTCTGTATTGAACCACATGGTGTACCTGTCCTAGGAGTGTATGATGAGGACGATGTAGAGCGAGCTTTACTCTGTATCTAAACCCGGGTTGTACCTGTCCTGGGTGTGTTTGATTGGGACAGTGTAGAGGGAGCTTTACTCTCTATCTAACCCCGTGCTGTACCTGTCCTGGGAGTGTTTAATGGTGCCAGTGTTGAGGGAGATTTACTCTGTATCAAACCACGGTCTGACCCTGTCCTGAAAGTGTTTGATGGGGGCAGTGTTGAGGGAGCTTTACTCTCTATCTATCCCTGTGCTGTACCTGTCCTGGGAGTGTTTAATAGGGCCAGTGTAGAGGGAGATTTACTCTGTATATGACTCCGTGCTGTGCCTGTCCTGTGAGTGTTAGATGTGGACAGTGTAGAGGGACATTTACTCTTTATCTAACCCCATGCTGTACGTGTCCTGGGTGTTTTGGATGGGGACAGCGTAGAGGGAGCTTTATTCTGTATCTAACCCCATGCTGTACCTTTCGTGGTAGTGTTTGATGCGGACGTTATAGCGGGAGATTTATTCTGTATCTAACCCTTGCTGTATCTGTCCTAGGAGTGTTTGATGGGGACAGTGTAGAGGGAGATTTCCTCTATATTTAACACCATGCTGTACCTGTCCAGTGATTGTTTGATGGAGAAGGTGTAGAGGTAGCTTTACTGTGTATCTAACCCCATGCTTTACCTGTGCTGGGAGTGTTTATGGGGACGGTGTAGAGGGTGCTTTACTCTGTATTTAACCCCGTGCTATACCTGTCTTGGGAGTGTTTGATGGGGACATGGAGAGGGAGCTTTGTTCTGTATCTAACCCCATTTTGTACCTGTCCTGGGAGTGTTTGTTGGAGGCAGTTTAGAGTTATATTTACTCTGTATCTAATCCCGTGCTGTACGTGTCATGGGTGTTTTGGATGGGAACAGTGTATAGGGAGCTTTACTCTGTATCTAACCCCGTGCTGCATCTGTCCTGGGAGTTTTTGATGGGTACAGTGTATAGGGAGCTTTACTCTGTATCTAACACTGTGCTGTACTTATCCTGGGAGTGTTTGATGGGGACAGTGTAGAGGGAGCTTTACTCTCTATCTAACCCTGTGCTGTACCTGTCCTGGGAGTGTTTAATGGTGCCAGTGCGGAGGGAGATTTACTGTGTATCAAAGCCCGTGCTGACCCTGTCCTGAAAGTGTTTGATGGGGCAGTGTAGAGGGAGCTTTACTCTGTATCTAACCCCGTGATGTACTGGTCCTGGGAGTGTTTAATAGGGCCAGTGTAGAGGGAGATTTACTCTGTATCTAAACCCATTCTGTACCTGCCCTAGGATTATTTTATTGGGACTGTGTAGAGGGAGCTTTACTCTCTATCTAACACTGTGCTGTACCTGTCCTCGGAGTGTAAAATGGGGACAGTGTAGAGGGAGATTTACTCTCTATCTAACCCCGTGCTGTACCTGTCCTGTGAGTATTTAATTGGGACACTGTAGACGGAGCTTTCCTCTATATCTAACACCGTGCTGTACCTGTCCTGTGAGTGTTTGATTGAGTCGGTGTAGAGGGAGCTTTACTCTTTATCTAACCCCGTGCTGTACCTGTCCTGGGAGTGTTTGATGGGGACTGTGTAGTTGGAACTTTATTCTGAATCGAACCCCGTGCTCTACCTGTTCTGGGAGTGTTTGATATGAACAGTGTGGAGTGGATTTGCTATGTATCTAACCCCGTGCTGTAACTGTGCAGTGATTGTTTGATGGGGACAGTGTAGTGGGAATGTTATTCTGAATCTAACCCGGTGCTGGACATGTCCTGGGCGTGTTTGTTGCGGCGAGTGTAGAGGGGACTTTACTCTGTATCTAACCCCGTGCTTTACCTGTCCTGGCTTTGTTTGACGGGGACACTTAGAGGGAGCTTTACTCTGTATCTAACCCCGTGCTGTATCTGTCCTGGGAGTGTTTGATGGGGACACTGTAGATGGAACCTTATTCTGAATTGAACCCCGTGCTGTACCTGTCCTGGTGTGTTAGATGGGCACAGTGTAGAGGGAGCTTTGTTCTGTATCTAACCCCGAGGTGTACCTGTCCTGGGAGTGTTTGATTGGTTCAGCCTAGAGGGAGAATTATTCTGTATGTAATCCCGTGCTGTAAGTGTCATGGGTGCGTTTGATGGTGACTGTGTAGAGGGAGCATTACTCTGTATCTAACCCCGTGATGTACCTGTCCTGTGAGTTTTTGATGGGTACAGTGTAGGGGAACTTTACTCTGTATCTAACCCCGTGCTGTAACTGTCCTTGGAGTTTTGATGGGGACAGTGGACAGGGAGATTTACTCTCTAACTAACACCGTCCTGTACCTGTCCTGTGTGTGTTTAAAGGGGACAGTGTAGACGAAGCTTTCCTCTATATCTAACACCATGCTGTACCTGTCGTAGGGCTGTTTGATAGGGACAGTGTAGAGGGAGCTTTACTCTGTATCGAACCACATGTTGTACCTGTCTTGGGAGTGTTTGATGGGGACAGTAGAGACGGAGCTTTATTCTGTATCTAACCCTGTTTTGTACCTGTCCTGGGGGTGTTTGATGGAGACAGTTTAGAGGTAGATTTACTCTGTATCTAACCCCGTGTTGTACGTGTCCTGGGTGTTTTGGATGGGGACAGTGTAGAGGGAGCTTTACCCTGTATCTAACCCCATGCAGTACCTTTCCTGGTAGCGTTTGATGTGGACAGTATAGCGGGAGCTTTACTTTGTATATAACCCCGTGCTGTACCTGGACTGGGAGTATTTGATGGGGACAGTGTAGAGGGAGAATTAATCTCTATCTAACACCGTGCTGTACCTTTCCTGGGAGTGTTTGATGGGGACAGTGTAGAGGGAGCTTTACTGTCTATCTAACCCGGAGATGTACCTTTCCTGGGAGCGTTTAATGGTGCCAGTGTTGAGGGAGATTTACTGTGTATCAAACCCCGTGCTGTCCCTATCCTGAAAGTGTTTGATGGGGCAGTGTAGAGTGAGCTTTACTCTGTATCTAACCCCATTCTGTACCTCCTGTGTGTTACTGATAGGTACAGTGTAGATGGAGCTTTACTCTTTATCTAACCCCGTGCAGTACCTGTCCTGGGAGTGTTTAATGGGGCCAGTGTAGAGGGAGATTTACTCTGTATCTAATTCAGTGCTGTACCTGTCCTGTGAGTTTTTGATGGGTACAGTGTAGAGGGAGCTTTAAACTGTATCTAACCCGTGCTGTAGCTGTCCTGGATGTGTTTGATGGGGACAGTAGAGAGCGAGATTTAATCTGTATCTAACCATGTTTTGTACCTGTCCTGTGACTGTTTGATGGAGACAGTTTAGAGGGAGATTTACTCTGTATCTAAACCCGTGCTGTACGTGTCCTAGGTGTTTTTGACGGGGATAGTGTAAAGGGATCTTTACTCTGTATCTGAACCCATGCTGGACCTTTTCTGTGAGTGTTTGATATGGACAGTGTAGAGGGAACTTCATTCTGAATCGAAGCCCGTGCTGTACATGTCCTGGAGTGTTTGATGGGGCCAGTGTAGAGGGGATTTACTCTGTATCTAACCCCGTGCCATACCTGTTCTGGGAGTGTTTGATGAGGACAGTTTAGAGGGAGATATGCTCTGTATCTAAACCTCTACTGTACCTGTCCTGTGAGTTTTTAATAGGTACAGTGTAGAGGGAGCTTTACTCTATATCTAACCCCGTGCTGTACCTGTCCTGAGATTGTTTGATGGGGACCGTGGAGGGTGAACTTTATTCTGAATCTAACCTCGTGCTGTACCTGTCCTGGGAGTGTTTGATGGGGACAGTTTAGAGGGAGATTTAATCTGTATCTAACCCCATGCTGTACCGGTCCTGGGAGTTTTTGATGGGTACAGTGTAGAGGGAGCTTTACTCTGTATCTAACCCCATGCTGTATCTGTCCTGGGAGTGTTTGATGGGGACAGGGTAGAGGTAGCTTTAATCTCTATTTTACCCCGTGCTGTACCTGTCCTGGGAGTGTTTAATGGTGCCAGTGCGGAGGGACGTTTACTCTGTATCTAAACCCGTTCTGTACCTGCCCTAGGATTGTTTTATTGGGACTGTGTAGATGGAACTTTACTCTGTATCGAACCCACTGCTGTACCTGTCCTCGGATTGTAAAATGGGGATAGCGTAGAGGGAGATTTACTCAGTATCTAACCCGTGCTCTACCTTTCTGGGGAGTGTTTGATCTGGACTGTGTAGAGGGAGCTCTTTTCTGTATCTAACCCCGTGCTTTACCTGTCCTGTGAGTGTTTAATGGGGACAGAGTAGAGGTAACTTTTTTCTGTATCTATCCCCGTGCTGTATCTGTCCTGGGAATATTTGATGGGGACAGTGTAGAGGGAGCTTTACTCAGTATCTACCCCCGTGCTGTACCTGTCCTTTGAGTGTTTAATAAGGATAGTGTAGAGGGAGCGTTCCTCTATATCTGACACCATGCTGTAACTGTCGTGGGAGTGTTTGATGGAGACAGTTTAGAGGGAGCTTTACTCTGTATCGAACCACATGGTGTCCCTGTCCTGGGAGTGTTTGATGTGGACAGTAGAGAGGGAGCTTTATTCTGTATCTAACCCCGTTATGTACCTGTCGTGGGAGTGTTTGATGGAGACAGTTTAGAGGGAGATTTACTCTGTATCTAACCCCGTGCTGTACCTTTCCTGGTAGTGTTTGATGTGGACAGTATAGCGGGAGCTTTACTCTGTATCTAACGCTGTGCTGTACCTGTCCTGGGAGTTTTTGATGGGTACAGTGTATAAGGAGCTTTATTCTGTTTCTAACGCCGTGCTGTAACTGGACTGGGAATGTTTGATGGGGACAGTGTAGAAGGAGCTTTACTTTCTATCTAACACCGTGCTGTACCTGTCCTGGGAGTGTTTAATGATGCCAATGCGGAGGGAGATTTACTGTGTATCAAGGCACTTGCAGACCTTGTCCTGAAAGTGTTGGATGGGGCAGTTTAGAGGGAGCTTTTCTCTATATCTAACCCCGTGATGTAGCTGTCCTGGGAGTGTTTAATAGGGCCAGTGTAGAGGGAGATTTACTCTGTATCTAAACCCATTCTGTACCTGCCCTAGGATTATTTTATTGGGACTGTGTAGAGGGAGCTTTACTCTGTATCGAACCCCGTGCTGTACCTGTCCTCGGAGTGTAAAATGGGGACAGTGTAGAGGGAGATTTACTCTGTATCTAACCCCGAGCTCTACCTTTCCTGGGAGTGCTTGATGGGGACTGTGTAGAGGGAGCTTTATTCTGTATCTAACCCCGTGCTGTACCTGTCCTGTGAGTGTTTAATGGAGACAGTGTAGAGGTAGCTTTTTTCTGTATCTAACCCCGTGCTGTACCTTTCCAGGGAATGTTTGATGAGGACAGTGTAGAGGGAGCTTTACTTTGTTTCTAACCCCGTGCTGTACCTGTACTTTGACTGTTTAATAGGGACAGTGTAGATGGAGCTTTCCTCTATATCTAACACCATGCCGTACCTGTCCTCGGATTGTAAAATGGGGACAGTTTAGAGGGAGCTTTATTCTGTATCTAACCCCGTTATTTACCTGTCCTTGGAGTGTTTGATGGGGACAGTTTAGAGGGTAATTTACTCTGTATCTAACCCCGTGCTGTACGCGTCCTGGTTGTTTTCGATGGGGACAGTGTAGAGGAAGCTTTACTCTGTATCTAAACTCATGCTGTATATTTCCTGGTAGTGTTTAATGTGGACCATATAGCGGGAGCTTTACTCTGTACCTAACCCCGTGCTGCACCTGTCCTGGGAGTTTTTGATGGGTACGGTGTGTAGGGAGCTTTACTTTGTATCTAACCCTGTGCTGTACTTGTCCTTGGAGTGTTTGATGGGGACAGTGAGGATGGAGATTTACTCTGTATCAAACCCCGTGCTGACCCTGTCCTGAAAGTGTTTGATGGGGCAGTGTAGAGGGAACTTTACTCTGTATCTAACTCCGTGATGTACTTGTCCTGGGAGTGTTTAATTGGGCCAGTGTAGAGGGAGATTTACTCTGTATCTAAACCCATTCTGTACCTGCCCTAGGATTGTTTTATTGGGACTGTGTAGAGGGAGATTTACTCTGTATCGATCCTTGTGCTGTACATGTCCTGGATGTGTATAATGGGGACAGTGCAGAATGAGCTTTACTCTGTATCTAACCCCATGCTCCACCTTTTTTGGGAGTGTTTGATGGGGACGGTGTAGAGGGCGCTTTTTTCTGTATCTAATACCGTGCTGTACCTGTCCTGTGAGTGTTTGATTGAGTCGGTGTAGAGGGAGCTTTACTCTTTATCTAACCCCGTGCTGTACCTGTCCTGGGAGTGTTTGATGGGGACTGTGTAGTTGGAACTTTATTCTGAATCGAACCCCGTGCTGTACTTGTCCTGTGAGTGTTTGATGGGGACAGTGTAGAGGGGATTTGCTATGTATCTAACCTCGTGCTGTAACTGTGCTGTTGTTGTTTGATGGGGACAGTGTAGTGGGAATGTTATTCTGAATCTAACCAGGTGCTGGACATGTCCTGGGCGTGTTTGTTGCGGCGAGTGTAGAGGGGTCTTTACTCTGTATCTAACCCCGTGCTTTACCTGTCCTGGCTTTGTTTGACGGGGACACTTAGAGGGAGCTTTACTCTGTATCTAACCCCGTGCTGTATCTGTCCTGGGAGTGTTTGATGGGGACAGTTTAGAGGGAGATTTAATCTGTATCTAACCCCGTGCTATACCGGTCCTGGGAGCTTTTGATGGGTACAGTGTAGAGGGAGCTTTACTCTGTATCTAACCCCATGCTGTATCTGTCCTGGGAGTGTTTGATGGGGACAGGGTAGAGGTAGCTTTAATCTCTATTTTACCCTGTGCTGTACCTGTCCTGGGAGTGTTTAATGGTGCCAGTGCGGAGGGAGGTTTACTCTGTATCTAAACCCATTCTGTACCTGCCCTAGGATTGTTTTATTGGGACTGTGTAGATGGAACTTTACTCTGTATCGAACCCACTGCTGTTCCTGTCCTCGGATTGTAAAATGGGGATAGTGTAGAGGGAGATTTACTCAGTATCTAACCCCGTGCTCTACCTTTCTGGGGAGTGTTTGATCTGGACTGTGTAGAGGGAGCTTTTTTCTGTATCTAACCCCGTGCTGTACCTGTCCTGTGAGTGTTTAATGGGGACAGAGTAGAGGTAACTTTTTTCTGTATCTATCCCCGTGCTGTATCTGTCCTGGGAATATTTGATGGGGACAGTGTAGAGGGAGCTTTACTCAGTATCTAACCCCGTGCTGTACCTGTCCTTTGAGTGTTTAATAGGGATAGTGTAGAGGGAGCGTTCCTCTATATCTGACACCATGCTGTAACTGTCGTGGGAGTGTTTGATGGAGACAGTTTAGAGGGAGCTTTACTCTGTATCGAACCACATGGTGTCCCTGTCCTGGGAGTGTTTGATGTGGACAGTAGAGAGGGAGCTTTAATCTCTATCTAACCCCGTTATGTACCTGTCGTGGGAGTGTTTGATGGAGAGAGTTTAGAGGGAGATTTACTCTGTATCTAACCCCGTGCTGTACCTTTCCTGGTAGTGTTTGATGTGGACAGTATAGTGGTAGCTTTACTCTGTATCTAACACCGTGCTGTACCTGTCCTGGGAGTTTTTGATGGGTACAGTGTATAAGGAGCTTTATTCTGTTTCTAACGCCGTGCTGTAACTGGACTGGGAATGTTTGAATGGGACAGTGTAGAAGGAGCTTTACTTTCTATCTAACACCGTGCTGTACCTGTCCTGAAAGTGTTTAATGATGCCAATGCGGAGGGAGATTTACTGTGTATCAAGGCACTTGCAGACCTTGTCCTGAAAGTGTTTGATGGGGCAGTTTAGAGGGAGCTTTTCTCTATATCTAACCCCGTGATGTACCTGTCCTGGGAGTGTTTAATAGGGCCAGTGTAGAGGGAGATTTACTCTGTATCTAAACCCATTCTGTACCTGCCCTAGGATTATTTTATTGGGACTGTGTAGAGGAAGCTTTACTCTGTATCGAACCCCGTGCTGTACCTGACCTGTGAGTGTTTAATGGGGACAGTGTAGAGGTAGCTTTTTTCTGTATCTAACCCCGTGCTGTACCTTTCCTGGGAATGTTTGATGAGGACAGTGTAGAGGGAGCTTTACTTTGTATCTAACCCCGTGCTGTACCTGTCCTTTGACTGTTTAATAGGGACAGTGCAGATGGAGCTTTCTTCTATATCTAACACCATGCTGTACCTGTCCTGGGAGTGTTTGATGCGGACAGTTTCGAGGGAGCTTTATTCTGTATCTAACTCCGTTATTTACCTGTCCTTGGAGTGTTTGATGGGGACAGTTTAGAGGGTGATTTACTCTGTATCTAACCCCGTGCTGTAGGTTTGCTGGTTGTTTTCGATGGGGACAGTGTAGAGGAAGCTTTACTCTGTATCTAACCCCGTGCTGTATCTTTCCTGGTAGTGTTTAATGTGGACCATATAGCGGGAGCTTTACTCTGTACCTAACCCCGTGCTTTACCTGTCCTGGCTTTGTTTGACGGGGACACTTAGAGGGAGCTTTACTCTGTATCTAACCCCGTGCTGTATCTGTCCTGGGAGTGTTTGATGGGGACACTGTAGATGGAACCTTATTCTGAATTTAACCCCGTGCTGTACCTGTCCTGGTGTGTTTGATGGGCTCAGTGTAGAGGGAGCTTTATTCTGTATCTAACCCCGAGGTGTACCTGTCCAGGGAGTGTTTGATTGGTTCAGCCTAGAGGGAGAATTATTCTGTATGTAATCCCGTGCTGTAAGTGTCATGGGTGCGTTTGATGGTGACTGTGTAGAGGGAGCATTACTCTGTATCTAACCCCGTGATGTACCTGTCCTGTGAGTTTTTGATGGGTACAGTGTAGAGGGACTTTACTCTGTATCTAACCCGGTGCTGTAACTGTCCTGGTAATTTTGATGGGGACAGTGGACAGGGAGATTTACTCTCTAACTAACGCCGTCCTGTACCTGTCCTGTGTGTGTTTAAAGGGGACAGTGTAGACGAAGCTTTCCTCTATATCTAACACCATGCTGTACCTGTCATAGGGCTGTTTGATAGGGACAGTGTAGAGGGAGCTTTAGTCTGTATCGAACCACATGTTGTACCTGTCCTGGGAGTGTTTGATGGAGACAGTTTAGAGGGAGATTTACTCTGTATCTAACCCCATGCTGTACGTGTCCTGGGTGTTTTGGATGGGGACAGTGTAGAGGGAGCTTTACTCTGTATCTAACCCCGTGCAGTACCTTTCCTGGTAGCGTTTGATGTGGACAGTATAGCGGGAGCTTTACTTGGTATCTAACCCCGTGCTGTACCTGTCCTGGGAGTTTTTGATGTGTACAGTGTATAGAGAGCTTTACTGTGTATCTAACCCCGTGCTGTACCTGGACTGGGAGTATTTGATGGGGACAGTGTAGAGGGAGAATTAATCTCTATCTAACACCGTGCTGTACCTGTCCTGGGAGTGTTTGTTGGGGACAGTGTAGAGGGAGCTTTACTGTCTATCTAACCCGGAGATGTACCTTTCCTGGGAGCGTTTAATGGTGCCAGTGTTGAGGGAGATTTACTGTGTATCAAACCCCGTGCTGACCCTATCCTGAAAGTGTTTGATGGGGCAGTGTAGAGTGAGCTTTACTCTGTATCTAACCCCGTGATATACCTGCCCTGGGAGTGTTTAATAAGGCCAGTGTAGAGGGAGATTTACTCTGTATCTAAACCCATTCTGTACCTGCCCTAGGATTGTTTTATTGGGACTGTGTAGATGGAGCTTTACCCTGTATCGAACCCTGTGCTTTACCTGTCCTCGGAGTGTAAAATGGGGACAGTGTAGAGGGAGATTTACTCTGTATCTAACCCCGTGCTCTACCTTTCCTGGGAGTGTTTGATGGGGACTGTGTAGAGGGAGCTTTATTCTGTATCTAACCCCGTGCTGTACCTGTCCTGTGAGTGTTTAATGGGGACAGTGTAGAGGTAGCTTTTTTCTGTATCTAACCCCGTGCTGTACCTGTCCTGGGAACGTTTGATGAGGACAGTGTAGAGGGAGCTTTATTTTGTATCTAACCCCGTGCTGTACCTGTCCTTTGACTGTTTAACAGGGACAGTGTAGAGGGAGCTTTCCTTTATATCTGACACCATGCTGTACCTGTCCAGTGATTGTTTGATGGAGTCGGTGTAGAGGGAGTTTTACTCTTTATCTAATCCCGTGCTGTACCTGTCCTGGGAGTTTTGATGGGGACAGTGGACAGGGAGATTTACTCTCTATCTAACCCCGTCGTGTACATTTCCTGGGAGTGTTTAAAGGGGACAGTGTAGATGGAGCTTTCCTCTATATCTAACACCATGCTGTACCAGTCGTGGGAGTGTTTGATGGGGACAGTTTAGAGCGAGCTTTATTCTGCATCTAACCCCATTATTTACCTGTCCTTGGAGAGTTTGATGGGGACAGTTTAGAGAGTGACTTACTCTGTATCTAACCCCGTGCTGTACGTGTCCTGGGTGTTTCCGATGGGGACAGTGTAGAGGGAGCTTTACTCTGTATCTAACCCCGTGCTGTATCTTTCCTGGTAGTGTTTCATGGGGACATTATAGCGGGAGCTTTACTCTGTATCTAACCCCGTGCTGCATCTGTCCTGGGAGTTTTTGATGGGTACAGTGTATAGGGAGCTTTACTCTGTATCTAACCCTGTGC